>NC_069502.1:1150382482-1150527482 GCF_027579735.1 Bombina bombina | reverse complement strand
AGCTAGCTGATGATTGGTTGCTATACACATATGCCTCTTATCATTGGTTCACTAGATGAGTTCAACTAAGTCCTAGTAGTGCATTGCTGCTATGGAAATGACTTTAACTATGTGTTTAACATTATTGCAGGGGTTAAAAGGACACTAAAGTCACAAGTTAACTCCCATAAATCAGATAGAGCATGATATTTTAAAGGGATAGGGAAGTCAAAATAAAACTTGCATGATTCAGATAAATCATTTTAATTTAAGACCCTTTTAAATTCACTTCTATTTCAAATGTGCTTTGTTCTCTTGGTATCCCTTGTTTAAAAAGAATATGCACATATCCTACACTAGTGGGAGCTAGCTGCTGATTAGTGCCTGCACACACTTGTCTCTTATGATTGACTAACGAGATGTGTTCAGCTAGCTGCCAGCAGTGCAGTGCTGTTCCTTCAGCAAAGGATAACAAGAGAATGAAGCTCATTTGATCATAGAAGCAAATTGGAAAGTTGTTTAAAATTGTATGTTCTATCCAAATCATGAAAGGAAATCTTTGGCCTTCTTGTCCCTTTAAGCAACTTTCCATTTTACATTTATTCAAAAATGTTCTTGGTATCCTCTGTTGAAGAGCATACCTAGATAGGCTCAATAGCAGCAATGCATTACTGGGAGATAGCTGAATATATCTGATGAGCCAATGACAAGAGGCATATACGTACAACCACCAATCACCAGCTAGCTCCCAGCAGTGCATTGCTCCTCCTGAGCCTGACTTGGTATGCTCTTCAACAAAGGATTCCAAGAGAACCAAGCATATTTGCTAATTGTAAGCTCTATCTGAATCATGAAAGTTTAATTTTACTGTCCCTTTAAACAAAAAGTTATAAACAAGCAATAGTTCAATAATAACATACTTTAATACATTATAGCATTTGCTCTTTTACGCCCCTTTAATGTTAGAGGGCCCTGCTCCTAAGAGCTTACAATCTACAGGTAAAGAACTCAATCTATGTCCTACTGTTATTGTGTATTAATGCGTTAGTTGCACGTCTATGATCTATATTCTCTTTCCATTAGCTGCCCTGGTTGTATATGATTCCCCTATGTTCTCTGTCACAGCAGGTATTACACATTGTCTCCTTATATTACTATAAATAGAAACAGTGGTATATGATTCCCCTATGTTCTCTATCACAGCAGGTATTACACATTGTCTCCTTATATTACTATAAATAGAAACAGTGGTATATGATTCCCCTATGTTCTCTGTCACAGCAGGTATTACACATTGTCTCCTTATATTACTATAAATAGAAACAGTGGTATATGATTCCCCTATGTTCTCTATCACAGCAGGTATTACACATTGTCTCCTTATATTACTATAAATAGAAACAGTGGTATATGATTCCCTTATGTTCTCTATCACAGCAGGTATTACACATTGTCTCCTTATATTACTATAAATAGAAACAGTAGTATATGATTCCCCTATGTTCTCTATCACAGCAGGTATTACACATTGTCTCCTTATATTACTATAAATAGAAACAGTGGTATATGATTCCCCTATGTTCTCTATCACAGCAGGTATTACACATTGTCTCCTTATATTACTATAAATAGAAACAGTGGTATATGATTCCCCTATGTTCTCTATCACAGCAGGTATTACACATTGTCTCCTTATATTACTATAAATAGAAACAGTGGTATATGATTCCCCTATGTTCTCTATCACAGCAGGTATTACACATTGTCTCCTTATATTACTATAAATAGAAACAGTGGTATATGATTCCCCTATGTTCTCTATCACAGCAGGTATTACACATTGTCTCCTTATATTACTATAAATAGAAACAGTGGTATATGATTCACCTATGTTCTCTATCACAGCAGGTATTACACATTGTCTCCTTATATTACTATAAATAGAAACAGTGGTAGGCTAAGAATACTACAAATAACAATAGGGAGTAGACTTGTTGCAGAACTGACAGTTATTGTTCTCCCTAATCCTAAAAATGAGAGATGTATTGTAATGAGTTTATTTTCCACATTGTAATTAACATATTATTACCCCTTAGAGAATTTCTAATGTAAAGTACAGGTAGAAAAAAACCTTTATCCAAACTGCTTGGGACCGGAAGTTTGGAATAGTTTGGATTTTGGAATATTTGCATCTGTAAAATGGGACAGTTTGGGGAGGGGATGGGACCAAGTGTTAACAACAATGAGGCTCATTTATCGAGCTTGTGGGCCCGGTCTAAAGACCGCTGCTCCATAACCCTGTCCGCTTGCTCTGAGCAGGCGGACAGGAATAGCCAAAATTCAACCCGATCAAGTACGATCGGGTTGATTGACACCCCCCTGCTCTGCGTATTGCTCTCCGCATTCAGCGAGGTCTTGCGGCCTGATCCACACTGTCCGCAAGACCTTTGATAATTCGACCTCAATACCTTATGTCATTTAGGTAATATTCACATTTCATGATGCAGCTTATACATGTAACTATAGGTAGTTTTATATAATGTTTAATACAGTACACAGGACCAGCAGAAAGATAGTACAGTACTGTTATCAGAAAGGAATTGTTTTTATAAATAAATATAGACAATTTTTTGCATTTTGGGGCACAAACAAATAAACCAACGATACAGGCAAAGAAGATTGTGACTTACAGGCAGGGAAATAGTAATTTTTTTAATTAATTAATAAGTTTGGATTTTAGAATTCTGGATTTGTATAACCCTAAAGCGAGCAATTATTCCTTCTAAACAGACAATTACCACTGTAGCAGTAGGATGAATTCTATGAATAAGGGTTGGAGGCTTTTACTATAGTAGGACATGTCATTATTACTTGATGTGCCTCTAAGTGAAAACATTCCCAATATAAAATATGGTGCTAACTAGTAGTGGGCACTAGATATGTATATTCTTGCACTTCTGGTGCTAACTAGTAGTGGGCACTAGATATGTATATTCATGCACTTCTGGTGCTAACTAGTAGTGGGCACTAGATATGTATATTCATGCACTTCTGGTGCTAACTAGTAGTGGGCACTAGATATGTATATTCATGCACTTCTGGTGCTAACTAGTAGTGGGCACTAGATATGTATATTCATGCACATCTGGTGCTAACTAGTAGTGGGCACTAGATATGTATATTCATGCACTTCTGTTGCTAACTAGTAGTGATATGTATATTCATGCACTTCTGGTGCTAACTAGTAGTGGGCACTAGATATGTATATTCATGCACTTCTGTTGCTAACTAGTAGTGGGCACTAGATATGTATATTCATGCACTTCTGGTGCTAACTAGTAGTGGGCACTAGATATGTATATTCATGCACTTCTGGTGCTAACTAGTAGTGGGCACTAGATATGTATATTCATGCACTTCTGTTGCTAACTAGTAGTGGGACTAGATATGTATATTCATGCACATCTGGTGCTAACTAGTAGTGGGCACTAGATATGTATATTTATGCACTTCTGTTGCTAACTAGTAGTGGGACTAGATATGTATATTCATGCACTTCTGGTGCGAACTAGTAGTGGGCACTAGATATGTATATTCATCCACTTCTGGTGTTAACTAGTAGTGGGCACTAGATATGTATATTCATCCACTTCTGGTGCTAACTAGTAGTGGGCACTAGATATGTATATTCATCCACTTCTGGTGCTAACTAGTAGTGGGACTAGATATGTGTATTCATGCACTTCTGTTGCTAACTAGTAGTGGGCACAAGATATGTATATTCATCCACTTCTGGTGCTAACTAGTAGTGGGAACTAGATATGTATATTCATGCAGTTCTGTTGCTAACTAGTAGTGGGCACTAGATATGTATATTCATGCACTTCTGTTGCTAACTAGTAGTGGGCACTAGATATGTATATTCATGCACTTCTGGTGCTAAATAGTAGTGGGAACTAGATATGTATATTCATGCACTTCTGTTGCTAACTAGTAGTGGGCACAAGATATGTATATTCATGCACTTCTGTTGCTAACTAGTAGTGGGAACTAGATATGTATATTCATGCAGTTCTGTTGGTAACTAGTAGTGGGCACTAGATATGTATATTCATGCACTTCTGGTGCTAACTAGTAGTGGGCACTAGATATGTATATTCATGTACTTTTGGTGCTAACTAGTAGTGGGACTATATATATATATACAGGGAGTGCAGAATTATTAGGCAAATTAGTATTTTGACCACATCATCCTCTTTATGCATGTTGTCTTACTCCAAGCTGTATAGGCTCGAAAGCCTACTACCAATTAAGCATATTAGGTGATGTGCATCTCTGTAATGAGAAGGGGTGTGGTCTAATGACATCAACACCCTATATCAGGTGTGCATAATTATTAGGCAACTTCCTTTCCTTTGGCAAAATGGGTCAAAAGAAGGACTTGACAGGCTCAGAAAAGTCAAAAATAGTGAGATATCTTGCAGAGGGATGCAGCACTCTTAAAATTGCAAAGCTTCTGAAGCGTGATCATCGAACAATCAAGCGTTTCATTCAAAATAGTCAACAGGGTCGCAAGAAGCGTGTGGAAAAACCAAGGCGCAAAATAACTGCCCATGAACTGAGAAAAGTCAAGCGTGCAGCTGCCAAGATGCCACTTGCCACCAGTTTGGCCATATTTCAGAGCTGCAACATCACTGGAGTGCACAAAAGCACAAGGTGTGCAATACTCAGAGACATGGCCAAGGTAAGAAAGGCTGAAAGACGACCACCACTGAACAAGACACACAAGCTGAAACGTCAAGACTGGGCCAAGAAATATCTCAAGACTGATTTTTCTAAGGTTTTATGGACTGATGAAATGAGAGTGAGTCTTGATGGGCCAGATGGATGGGCCCGTGGCTGGATTGGTAAAGGGCAGAGAGCTCCAGTCCGACTCAGATGCCAGCAAGGTGGAGGTGGAGTACTGGTTTGGGCTGGTATCATCAAAGATGAGCTTGTGGGGCCTTTTCGGGTTGAGGATGGAGTCAAGCTCAACTCCCAGTCCTACTGCCAGTTTCTGGAAGACACCTTCTTCAAGCAGTGGTACAGGAAGAAGTCTGCATCCTTCAAGAAAAACATGATTTTCATGCAGGACAATGCTCCATCACACGCGTCCAAGTACTCCACAGCGTGGCTGGCAAGAAAGGGTATAAAAGAAGAAAATCTAATGACATGGCCTCCTTGTTCACCTGATCTGAACCCCATTGAGAACCTGTGGTCCATCATCAAATGTGAGATTTACAAGGAGGGAAAACAGTACACCTCTCTGAACAGTGTCTTGGAGGCTGGGTTGCTGCTGCACGCAATGTTGATGGTGAACAGATCAAAACACTGACAGAATCCATGGATGGCAGGCTTTTGAGTGTCCTTGCAAAGAAAGGTGGCTATATTGGTCACTGATTTGTTTTTGTTTTGTTTTTGAATGTCAGAAATGTATATTTGTGAATGTTGAGATGTTATATTGGTTTCACTGGTAAAAATAAATAATTGAAATGGGTATATATTTGTTTTTTGTTAAGTTGCCTAATAATTATGCACAGTAATAGTCACCTGCACACACAGACATCCCCCTAAAATAGCTAAAACTAAAAACAAACTAAAAACTACTTCCAAAAATATTCAGCTTTGATATTAATGAGTTTTTGGGTTCATTGAGAACATGGTTGTTGTTCAATAATACAATTAATCCTCAAAAATACAACTTGCCTAATAATTCTGCACTCCCTGTATATTCATGCACTTCTGTTGCTAACTAGTAGTGGGCACTAGATATGTATATTCATGTACTTCTGGTGCTAACTAGTAGTGGGACTAGATATGTATATTCATGCACTTCTGTTGCTAACTAGTAGTGGGCACTAGATATGTATATTCATACACTTCTGGTGCTAACTAGTAGTGGGACTAGATATGTATATTCATGCACTTCTGTTGCTAACTAGTAGTGGGCACTAGATATGTATATTCATACACTTCTGGTGCTAACTAGTAGTGGGAACTAGATATGTATATTCATGCAGTTCTGTTGCTAACTAGTAGTGGGAACAAGATATGTATATTCATGCACTTCTGGTGCTAACTAGTAGTGGGAACTAGATATGTATATTCATGCAGTTCTGTTGCTAACTAGTAGTGGGCACTAGATATGTATATTCATCCACTTCTGGTGCTAACTAGTAGTGGGCACTAGATATGTATATTCATCCACTTCTGTTGCTAACTAGAAGTGGGCACTAGATATGTATATTCATGCACTTCTGTTGCTAACTAGTAGTGGGCACTAGATATGTATATTCATGCACTTCTGGTGCTAAATAGTAGTGGGAACTAGATATGTATATTCATGCACATTTGGTGCTAACTAGTAGTGGGCACAAGATATGTATATTAGTGCACTTCTGTTGCTAACTAGTAGTGGGAACTAGATATGTATATTCATGCAGTTCTGTTGGTAACTAGTAGTGGGCACTAGATATGTATATTCATGCACTTCTGGTGCTAACTAGTAGTGGGCACTAGATATGTATATTCATGTACTTTTGGTGCTAACTAGTAGTGGGACTATATATATATATATATATATATATATATATATATATATTCATGCACTTCCGTTGCTAACTAGTAGTGGGCACTAGATATGTATATTCATGTACTTCTGGTGCTAACTAGTAGTGGGACTAGATATGTATATTCATGCACTTCTGTTGCTAACTAGTAGTGGGCACTAGATATGTATATTCATACACTTCTGGTGCTAACTAGTAGTGGGACTAGATATGTATATTCATGCACTTCTGTTGCTAACTAGTAGTGGGCACTAGATATGTATATTCATACACTTCTGGTGCTAACTAGTAGTGGGAACTAGATATGTATATTCATGCAGTTCTGTTGCTAACTAGTAGTGGGCACAAGATATGTATATTCATGCACTTCTGGTGCTAACTAGTAGTGGGAACTAGATATGTATATTCATGCAGTTCTGTTGCTAACTAGTAGTGGGCACTAGATATGTATATTCATGCACTTCTGGTGCTAACTAGTAGTGGGCACTAGATATGTATATTCATGTACTTCTGGTGCTAACTAGTAGTGGGCACTAGATATGTATATTCATGCACTTCTGGTGCTAACTAGTAGTGGGCACTAGATATGTATATTCATGCACTTATGTTGCTAAATAATAGTGGGCACTAGATATGTATATTCATGCACTTCTGGTGCTAACTAGTAGTGGGCACTAGATATGTATATTCATGCACTTCTGGTGCTAACTAGTAGTGGGCACTAGATATGTATATTCATGCACATCTGGTGCTAACTAGTAGTGGGCACTAGATATGTATATTCATGCACTTCTGGTGCTTACTAGTAGTGGGCACTAGATATGTATATTCATTCACTTCTGGTGCTAACTAGTAGCGGGCACTAGATATGTATATTCATGCACATCTGGTGCTAACTAGTAGTGGGCACTAGATATGTATATTCATGCACATCTGGTGCTAACTAGTAGTGGGCACTAGATATGTATATTCATGCACATCTGGTGCTAACTAGTAGTGGGCACTAGATATGCATATTCATGCACTTCCGGTACTAACTAGTAGTGGGCACTAGATATGTATATTCATGCACATCTGGTGCTAACTAGTAATGGGCACTAGATATGCATATTCATGCACTTCTGGTGCTAACTAGTAGTGGGCACTAGATATGTATATTCATACACTTCTGGTGCTAAATAGTAGTGGGAACTAGATATGTATATTCATGCAGTTCTGTTGCTAACTATTAGTGGGCACAAGATATGTATATTCATGCACTTCTGTTGCTAACTAGTAGTGGGAACTAGATATGTATATTCATGCAGTTCTGTTGGTAACTAGTAGTGGGCACTAGATATGTATATTCATGCACTTCTGGTGCTAACTAGTAGTGGGCACTAGATATGTATATTCATGTACTTTTGGTGCTAACTAGTAGTGGGACTATATATATATATACAGGGAGTGCAGAATTATTAGGCAAATTAGTATTTTGACCACATCATCCTCTTTATGCATGTTGTCTTACTCCAAGCTGTATAGGCTCGAAAGCCTACTACCAATTAAGCATATTAGGTGATGTGCATCTCTGTAATGAGAAGGGGTGTGGTCTAATGACATCAACACCCTATATCAGGTGTGCATAATTATTAGGCAACTTCCTTTCCTTTGGCAAAATGGGTCAAAAGAAGGACTTGACAGGCTCAGAAAAGTCAAAAATAGTGAGATATCTTGCAGAGGGATGCAGCACTCTTAAAATTGCAAAGCTTCTGAAGCGTGATCATCGAACAATCAAGCGTTTCATTCAAAATAGTCAACAGGGTCGCAAGAAGCGTGTGGAAAAACCAAGGCGCAAAATAACTGCCCATGAACTGAGAAAAGTCAAGCGTGCAGCTGCCAAGATGCCACTTGCCACCAGTTTGGCCATATTTCAGAGCTGCAACATCACTGGAGTGCACAAAAGCACAAGGTGTGCAATACTCAGAGACATGGCCAAGGTAAGAAAGGCTGAAAGACGACCACCACTGAACAAGACACACAAGCTGAAACGTCAAGACTGGGCCAAGAAATATCTCAAGACTGATTTTTCTAAGGTTTTATGGACTGATGAAATGAGAGTGAGTCTTGATGGGCCAGATGGATGGGCCCGTGGCTGGATTGGTAAAGGGCAGAGAGCTCCAGTCCGACTCAGATGCCAGCAAGGTGGAGGTGGAGTACTGGTTTGGGCTGGTATCATCAAAGATGAGCTTGTGGGGCCTTTTCGGGTTGAGGATGGAGTCAAGCTCAACTCCCAGTCCTACTGCCAGTTTCTGGAAGACACCTTCTTCAAGCAGTGGTACAGGAAGAAGTCTGCATCCTTCAAGAAAAACATGATTTTCATGCAGGACAATGCTCCATCACACGCGTCCAAGTACTCCACAGCGTGGCTGGCAAGAAAGGGTATAAAAGAAGAAAATCTAATGACATGGCCTCCTTGTTCACCTGATCTGAACCCCATTGAGAACCTGTGGTCCATCATCAAATGTGAGATTTACAAGGAGGGAAAACAGTACACCTCTCTGAACAGTGTCTTGGAGGCTGGGTTGCTGCTGCACGCAATGTTGATGGTGAACAGATCAAAACACTGACAGAATCCATGGATGGCAGGCTTTTGAGTGTCCTTGCAAAGAAAGGTGGCTATATTGGTCACTGATTTGTTTTTGTTTTGTTTTTGAATGTCAGAAATGTATATTTGTGAATGTTGAGATGTTATATTGGTTTCACTGGTAAAAATAAATAATTGAAATGGGTATATATTTGTTTTTTGTTAAGTTGCCTAATAATTATGCACAGTAATAGTCACCTGCACACACAGACATCCCCCTAAAATAGCTAAAACTAAAAACAAACTAAAAACTACTTCCAAAAATATTCAGCTTTGATATTAATGAGTTTTTGGGTTCATTGAGAACATGGTTGTTGTTCAATAATACAATTAATCCTCAAAAATACAACTTGCCTAATAATTCTGCACTCCCTGTATATTCATGCACTTCTGTTGCTAACTAGTAGTGGGCACTAGATATGTATATTCATGTACTTCTGGTGCTAACTAGTAGTGGGACTAGATATGTATATTCATGCACTTCTGTTGCTAACTAGTAGTGGGCACTAGATATGTATATTCATACACTTCTGGTGCTAACTAGTAGTGGGACTAGATATGTATATTCATGCACTTCTGTTGCTAACTAGTAGTGGGCACTAGATATGTATATTCATACACTTCTGGTGCTAACTAGTAGTGGGAACTAGATATGTATATTCATGCAGTTCTGTTGCTAACTAGTAGTGGGAACAAGATATGTATATTCATGCACTTCTGGTGCTAACTAGTAGTGGGAACTAGATATGTATATTCATGCAGTTCTGTTGCTAACTAGTAGTGGGCACTAGATATGTATATTCATCCACTTCTGGTGCTAACTAGTAGTGGGCACTAGATATGTATATTCATCCACTTCTGTTGCTAACTAGAAGTGGGCACTAGATATGTATATTCATGCACTTCTGTTGCTAACTAGTAGTGGGCACTAGATATGTATATTCATGCACTTCTGGTGCTAAATAGTAGTGGGAACTAGATATGTATATTCATGCACATTTGGTGCTAACTAGTAGTGGGCACAAGATATGTATATTAGTGCACTTCTGTTGCTAACTAGTAGTGGGAACTAGATATGTATATTCATGCAGTTCTGTTGGTAACTAGTAGTGGGCACTAGATATGTATATTCATGCACTTCTGGTGCTAACTAGTAGTGGGCACTAGATATGTATATTCATGTACTTTTGGTGCTAACTAGTAGTGGGACTATATATATATATATATATATATATATATATATATATATATATATTCATGCACTTCCGTTGCTAACTAGTAGTGGGCACTAGATATGTATATTCATGTACTTCTGGTGCTAACTAGTAGTGGGACTAGATATGTATATTCATGCACTTCTGTTGCTAACTAGTAGTGGGCACTAGATATGTATATTCATACACTTCTGGTGCTAACTAGTAGTGGGACTAGATATGTATATTCATGCACTTCTGTTGCTAACTAGTAGTGGGCACTAGATATGTATATTCATACACTTCTGGTGCTAACTAGTAGTGGGAACTAGATATGTATATTCATGCAGTTCTGTTGCTAACTAGTAGTGGGCACAAGATATGTATATTCATGCACTTCTGGTGCTAACTAGTAGTGGGAACTAGATATGTATATTCATGCAGTTCTGTTGCTAACTAGTAGTGGGCACTAGATATGTATATTCATGCACTTCTGGTGCTAACTAGTAGTGGGCACTAGATATGTATATTCATGTACTTCTGGTGCTAACTAGTAGTGGGCACTAGATATGTATATTCATGCACTTCTGGTGCTAACTAGTAGTGGGCACTAGATATGTATATTCATGCACTTATGTTGCTAAATAATAGTGGGCACTAGATATGTATATTCATGCACTTCTGGTGCTAACTAGTAGTGGGCACTAGATATGTATATTCATGCACTTCCGGTGCTAACTAGTAGTGGGCACTAGATATGTATATTCATGCACATCTGGTGCTAACTAGTAGTGGGCACTAGATATGTATATTCATGCACTTCTGGTGCTTACTAGTAGTGGGCACTAGATATGTATATTCATTCACTTCTGGTGCTAACTAGTAGCGGGCACTAGATATGTATATTCATGCACATCTGGTGCTAACTAGTAGTGGGCACTAGATATGTATATTCATGCACATCTGGTGCTAACTAGTAGTGGGCACTAGATATGTATATTCATGCACATCTGGTGCTAACTAGTAGTGGGCACTAGATATGCATATTCATGCACTTCCGGTACTAACTAGTAGTGGGCACTAGATATGTATATTCATGCACATCTGGTGCTAACTAGTAATGGGCACTAGATATGCATATTCATGCACTTCTGGTGCTAACTAGTAGTGGGCACTAGATATGTATATTCATACACTTCTGGTGCTAAATAGTAGTGGGAACTAGATATGTATATTCATGCAGTTCTGTTGCTAACTATTAGTGGGCACAAGATATGTATATTCATGCACTTCTGTTGCTAACTAGTAGTGGGAACTAGATATGTATATTCATGCAGTTCTGTTGGCTAACTAGTAGTGGGCACTAGATATGTATATTCATGCACTTCTGGTGCTAACTAGTAGTGGGCACTAGATATGTATATTCATGTACTTCTGATGCTAACTAGTAGTGGGACTATATCTATATATATATATATATATATATATATATATATATATATATATATATATATTCATGCACTTCTGTTGCTAACTAGTAGTGGGCACTAGATATGTATATTCATGTACTTCTGGTGCTAACTAGTAGTGGGACTAGATATGTATATTCATGCACTTCTGTTGCTAACTAGTAGTGGGCACTAGATATGTATATTCATACACTTCTGGTGCTAACTAGTAGTGGGACTAGATATGTATATTCATGCACTTCTGTTGCTAACTAGTAGTGGGCACTAGATATGTATATTCATGCACTTCTGGTGCTAACTAGTAGTGGGCACTAGATATGTATATTCATGCACTTATGTTGCTAAATAATAGTGGGCACTAGATATGTATATTCATGCACTTCTGTTGCTAACTAGTAGTGGGCACTAGATATGTATATGCATGCACTTCTGGTGCTAACTAGTAGTGGGCACTAGATTTGTATATTCATGCACTTCTGTTGCTAACTAGTAGTGGGCACTAGATATGTATATTCATGCACTTCTGGTGCTAACTAGTAGTGGGCACTAGATATGTTTATTCATGCACTTCTGGTGTTAACTAGTAGTGGGCACTAGATATGTATATTCATGCACTTCTGGTGCTAACTAGTAGTGGGCACTAGATATGTTTATTCATGCACTTCTGGTGCTAACTAGTAGTGGGCACTAGATATGTATATTCATGCACTTCTGGTGCTAACTAGTAGTGGGCACTAGATATGTTTATTCATGCACTTCTGGTGCTCACTAGTAGTGGGCACTAGATATGTATATTCATGCACATCTGGTGCTAACTAGTAGTGGGCACTAGATATGTATATTCATGCACTTCTGGTGCTAACTAATAGTGGGCACTAGATATGTATATTCATGCACTTCTTTTGCTAACTAGTAGTGGGCACTAGATATGCATATTAATGCACTTCTGGTGCTAACTAGTAGTGGGCACTAGATATGTATATTCATGCACTTCGGGTGCTAACTAGTAGTGGGCACTAGATATGTATATTCATGCACTTCTGGTGCTAACTAATAGTGGGCACAAAATATGTATATTCATGCACTTCTGGTGCTAACTAGTAGTGGGCACTAGATATGTATATTCATGTACTTCTGGTGCTAACTAGTAGTGGGCACTAGATATGTATATTCATATACTTCTGGTGCTAACTAGTAGTGGGTACTAGATATGTATATTCATGCACTTCTGGTGCTAACTAGTAGTGGGCACTAGATATGTATATTCATGCACTTCTGGTGATAACTAGTAGTGGGCACTAGATATGTATATTCATGCACTTCTGTTGCTAACTAGTAGTGGGCACTAGATATGTATATTCATGCACTTCTGGTGCTAACTAGTAGTGGGTACTAGATATGTATATTCATGCACTTCTGGTGCTAACTAGTAGTGGGCACTAGATATGTATATTCATACACTTCTGTTGCTAACTAGTAGTGGGCACTAGATATGTATATTCATGCACTTCTGGTGCTAACTAGTAGTGGGCACTAGATATGTGTGTTCATGCACTTCGGGTGCTTACGAATGCAGAAGAAAGCGTCCACAAGCGGCATTCGGTTCTTTTCAGAGACGGATTTATTATTATTAAAGCAGAACTTGATTTGCACAGATATGTGTCCTGCACAAGAATAAATACGCCTACAAAAAAAAGTGAATGCAGCTTGCGGCCACCACCTTCTTCCCTTCTTCCTCATTCGTTAGCTCACAAAGTGCATGAATGCACATATCTAGTTGACACACACGCTGATTCATCTATATAAACGCACATAGGCCCAGTTCATCTAATGCTTTGTTCATTTAAAGGGACATCAACAATAAACTGATGAATTATGTGTAATAAAACAACTTTACAATACACTTTTATGTGCCTCCTTTTCCGGCAATGTAAGTTTGAGATTTAAGAGTTATGTATACGTGTGTGTGTATATATATATATATATTTATATATATATATATTAATTGGTGGTTCAAATGAACAGAGGCACTCGCCGTGTTACAAAAGTGCTTTATTCTCTCATGTGAGTAAACGTTTTCGGGCTATGATGCCCGTCATCAGACTCCTGAAATGAAGAAACAGACTGTTTCTTCATTTCAGGAGTCTGATGACGGGCATCATAGCCCGAAAACGTTTACTCACATGAGAGAATAAAGCACTTTTGTAACACGGCGAGTGCCTCTGTCCATTTGAACCACCAATTAATATTGTAAATTTGGGCGCACCCCGGCATTTTGGAATAAATAGTGAGTGCTGGTAATCTTGAATGGATATATATATATATATATATATATATATATATTTATTTAACCTTGTGCTCTTTTTTTTTTGTTTTCTTGTAAGACATGTCCTTTCTGCCAACAGAGCTGTGGTGGTTGTTATTACCAGCTAATAGACTAGGAACAAGTTGTAATAACAATGGTGTATCATCAATTTGAGATTGAACAGTTTATAAGTACAAGATTTTCTGCAATCTGGACCTGTCACTGATTGGGGACCAGTAGGAGCATATAGGTTACAAGGGCTGCCAGCAATGGGAGCAGATCTGAGGTCACATGTGTGCATTTGGCTGACATAGTTATAGGGCAATCAGCCTGATATGAGAACTACTATGAACGTAGGCTGACACATGCTGTATTGCCTAATCGAGACCCCAATTCTTCAGTTCACCCACTGCCTGCCCAGGACCGCTGGCGACCCTAGGCATAGTCCATTAATTTACAGGAAAGTGAATAAGATTCAGGGGCCGATTAATCATTGGTCTGTCCAACATGATCCGCTCAGCGGATCATGTCCGACAGACATTGATGAATGCAGAGAGCATATGCTGTCGGCATTTATCATCGCACAAGCAGTTCTGGTGAACTGCTTGTGCAATGCCACCCCCTGCAGATTCACTACCAGGGGCTGTCAATCAGCCCAATGGATTAATGTCCGCAGCCTCAGAGCAGGCGGACCAGTTATGGAGCAGCAGTCTTAAGACCGCTGCTTCATAACTGCTGTTTCCAGAGAGCCTGAAGGCTCACGCGGAAAAAGGGGCATCAGTCTCTTCTTCATTTACACAAGCCCTTTTATCATTTTTTTTTTTTTTATTTGTAATTTTTTTATTAGTTTTTTGTAATAAAAGAGTGATAGATACAACAACTGTACGAGACAATCGTACATCAAATGCAAGTACATCAGGACATAAAACATAGGCAATACAGTCATGACGTTAATACCTATTAAAGGGGTGTCAGCATTCCAACAGGACGTAGGGTAACATCGAGAGGGGGGGTGGAGGGGGGGAGATAGGGGGAAAAGGGAGGGGAATATGTTAAGATGACTTTAGGGGAAGGGGAAGGGTCAGGAAAAGAGCCAGTTCAGATATACAAGGGTAAGGCCAGGCCTTCTGCCGATGTGGTTGGGGGTGTACTTTCGCCTAGGTGTCGAAGCTGGGGAGCCAGAGAGTGTCAAACCTATTTTTCCAATCGGACCATACCAGCTCAAAGAAATCAGTCCTACCAGAGGCATAATAAATGCTCTTCTCCATGGAGTATATGTAGGCCATAGTGGATATAATATCCGACCAGGCTGGGGGGAGGGATCTTTTCCAAGATCTCGCCATATTAAGTTTAACAGCCGACAGGAGGTAAATACTAAGTGAACCATAATGTTTGGGTAGTTTACATGTGCCTAAATGGAATAGAGCCATCTTGGGTGTTCTGGGTAGGCTGATACCTAAGCTGGCTAGTGTAGAAAAACATTTGTTCCAGATAGGTTTGAGTCTGTGGCAGCTCCACCAAATGTGGATCATATCCCCTATATGTGAGCAGTCTCTCCAACATGTGGGGGAGGCTCCAGGGAAGATTTTCGCGAGTCTAGCTGGGACGTAGTACCAATGCGTGAGTACCTTAACGTAGGTTTCAAGGATGGTGATGCAATGGAGGGTTTTCTTCGTCAATAAGAGCATACGTTGCCACTCTGCTAGGGGTTTCGTGAAGTCTAACTTCCGTTCCCATTTCAAAATATGTTGGGCTTTGTCAGCTGGGACAGCACCCTCCATAAGGGTATAGTGTAAGGATAGTGGTTTGCCCAGCCTGAGCCCCTGTTGCCATCGAGCTTCCCAGATGGTGAGCTGCCGAGGCGAAGAGGGTTTGAAACTCCACCTTGACAAGAGGCTAGTAACTCTTGAGTATTCAAACTTCATATACAGGGGTGTGAACGGAGAGACATCAAGTTGGTTAAAGGGGGAGAAGGTTGTATGAGGCGAGGTAGACCAAAGGTCCACCACTCTCGTGACACCCAGCCTAGCCCAGGCAATCGGGTGTGAATTAGGTAAACCGGACAGGAGGCCAGCTATGGAAGTAATTGGGGACGGATGAGGGGCTACCTTAGGATTATGTCTTAGACGGTCCCAGGCGGACAGGCATTCCCTGATAATCGGGTTAGAGGCACCTAGGTTCCTTCTACAATGGGGTGGCGTCCATATTAGGTCCCTCAGGGCAAGATTGTGTGGTAGGGAGGCTTGTTCAATTGTCCTCCATTTGCAATCTGACTCCTTAACTCCCCATTGGGAGATATGGGTGAGCATAGCGGCATCGGCATACCTAAAAATAGAGGGAGAAGCAACACCGCCGTGCATTCTAGGGTATTGCAAAACGTTATGGGCAACTCTAGGGGGCTTACCCTGCCAGATGTATTTAGTACAAGCGCTCTGGAACTGTACGAGAAGGGTTCTGGGTACCCTAATTGGGAGACAGCGGAGGGCGTACGTAAATTTAGGAAGGTAGCTCATCTTTAGGGCCGCTATGCGCCCTAACCAAGATACACATTTGAAGTTCCATCGTAAAGGCCGAGACCGAAGCTCGGTCAAAAGGGGTTTGAAGTTATCTTCAATAATTTGGGGGAGAGAGTTGGATAATTTAACACCAAGGTGAGAGATATACTTATGGCTAGGGATAAACTTATACTTTTCGCATAGGTTTCTGGAGACCTCCTCGGGGAACCCAGAGGTAAATAATTCTGATTTTGAGTGATTTAATTTATAGTACGACATAGTACTAAATGTCTCCAGGAGGGACAGGAGTCTCGGGATCTCTCTCAAGGGTCTGGAAAAGAACAGAGTGGTATCATCGGCGAATAGGGCCACTTTGTTAACCGTACCGTGTAGGGTGATTCCCGAAATCTCTTTATCTGCCCTAATAGCCGCGGCCAAAGGCTCCATGGCTAGCCCAAACAGAATCGGGGAGAGGGGGCAACTTTGCTAACTGGTTAGCTAAGATTTTGGCGTAAATCTTAACGTCAGTATTGATGAGCGAAATGGGTCGGTAACTAGCGCAGAGGGTTGGGTCTTTATTGGGTTTAGGGATGGTAATGATGGAGGCCTCAAGGAATTCCTTATCGAATTTCCCTGTGGACATTGCCTTATTAAAGAATCTGGTAAGCATATTGGTGAGTTCTTCCAGGTACGTCTTGTAGAAAATGGCCGTAAAGCCGTCCGGCCCGGGGGCTTTAAGGAACTTCAGCTTTTTAATTACCAACTTAACCTCTTGGCTAGTGATCGGGGTGTCAATACACTCCTTATGGGTTTCATCAAGGGTGGGGAGTTTTAGGGATTGAAGGAATGAACTAATGTTTTCCGAGGGGGCTTTCCCGGGTGTCGCAGCGTCGCCTATATTGTAGAGCTCAGAGTAGAACTTATTGAACTGTCGGCCAATCTGGGAGGGGAGTCAGAAGGATTGTGTACCCTGTTTAATTTCATGGATACGGGTGGCACCTGCACGTTGCCTGATTTTGTTGGCAAGTAAAGAGTCTGCTTTATTTCCTTTGGAATACAGGAGGTGTTTTAAACGGAGAAGATTGGATTGCGTCTTACGGAATTCCAACTGGCAGATGTGCCGCCTAAGGTCTTCCACCTCAGATTTGTAGGCTACCGGATCTGGGATCCGTCGTTGGGTTTCAAAAACCCGTAGTCTACAGTGTGCTTGGGATAGGGAGAGGCCCGCTTACCTCCCGAGGTGAGCCTGCTTGCGGATGAAGAGGCCTCGGAGGGTAGCCTTAAACGCTCCCCATATCGTGTTCTCGCTAACATCTGGGGTATCATTAGTCTGGAGGGTGAAGCGGATCTCCTTCCTGATCTCCTCCCTAAATGGGACATCCGAAAGGAGATGGTGTGGCAGTCTCCATGGGGCCCTGGCCTTGGTAGTGTGGCTAGAGTCTATGTCTAGGGTGACAAGGTCATGATCTGACCATGGGCAAGAATGAATGCTTGCGGAGCGGATCAGATCTAGGTCTGTGGGATGGCAGAAAAAATAATCTAACCTAGAGTATGTAGCGTGTGGATGGGAGAAGTGGGTAAAATCCTTGTCTAGAGGGTGCAGGGACCTCCAAATATCGAAATAAGTAAACTGGCACATAAGTTCCCTGAATCTACAACAGGTGGGGTCATGGCTGTAGGGGAGTCTCTTAGAGGGGCTGGTTTTCCTGTCCATCTTCCCATCCCACACCATATTCAGGTCACCGGCAAGGATTACCCTGCCCTGTTTAACTTTTTCCACATGCAGGAGAACTTTCCTGAGGTACCTAGGCTGGAGCGAGTTCGGAAGATAGACCGAGACCAGAGTGTATGTGACATGGTCCAGATTACAGATAAGAATGAGGTATCTGGCCTGAGGGTCTCTGAATATGAAGAGGGGCTCGTAAGCCACTCTTTTGTGTATGAGGATGGCTACCCCTCTGGCTTTTTTAGTGAAGGAAGCCGCCTCGAATACTGGGTAATCCCTAGATGTGTGGAGGGGGGGGGAGTCCGCTAGTAGGTGCGTCTCCTGGAGGAAGGCTACATCCGCTCCATGATGGCGGAGGGACCGGGAGAGAAGGCATCTCTTGCCCACAGTATTAAGGCCTCTAACATTATGAGTGAGGAACCTGAGGGAGGCCATTTAGAGATCTTGTGAGAGGTTGGAGGGAAGGGTAGGGGACAAAGATTGGGTGGGGGGATGGGGAATAGGGGGAAGCAAGTGGA
This sequence comes from Bombina bombina, assembly GCF_027579735.1. NCBI lineage: Eukaryota > Metazoa > Chordata > Amphibia > Anura > Bombinatoridae > Bombina > Bombina bombina. The sequence continues at coordinate 1,150,508,563 of NC_069502.1, read as the reverse complement.
AGTAGTCCACCTATGTGGGGCCCTGGAATGGGCACCAGAAATTGGGGGGGAGTTAACCTTGTCTGAGAGGCAGAGGGAATAGTGCAAAAGCCCTGCTCTACTGTAAGTAAACAACAAAGTAACTAAGTAAACATATAGATACTCGAACTCTAACCAGAGCTAATTACAATAACATTAAACATGTAAGCAAATAACAGTGTATGAGAGTGACATTGGTATTGAAGTGTAATTCAACATCCTCAAGTGGGTGAGGCTTGAGGCCTCAGAATGTGGTCAGGGGGGTTGAGTTTTGGTCGCTTTGGTCTCTGTTCTTTAATGGACCATTCTGGAGCTGTGACCCTCAATCTGGAGCAGATCTCCTGCTGGTTGTCGGGGGCGGCCTGAAGGCCCCAGTTAGCTAATAGAGTGCCTCCCATAGAGGGTGAAGAGACTGTGTGGGTTTGATTATCCTTGGTCACAATCAGTTTATTGGGGAATCCCCACCTATATTTGATCCCTGCTTTCCTCAGCTGAGTAGTAATTGTGGCGTAGAGCTTTCATTGTTGTAAAGTATATGAGGAGAGGTCGGGTAGGAGTTGGATATCCTTGAGATTATCAGGTAGAGTGGGTTTGCTGTATGCTGCTTGCATCAACCGGTCTTTGAAGGTAAAATGGTGGAAGCAGATGACCACATCTCTCGGCTTGTCTGATGATACTGAACGTGGCCTGAGAGCCCTGTGGGCCCTTTCCATAGTATGCATGTTGCCCTCCAATGGGCCTAAGTATGCGGTGAACAAAGATATGAGGTACTCCTGCAAGCCACCTGTGTTTACCGTCTCAGGGATGCCTCTAAACCTGATATTGTTCCTCCTAGCTCTGTCTTCCACATCCGCTAGTTTTAGCTCAAGTTGGGAAATTTGTTCGGCCAGATTTTCCGCGTAGGCTAGGAGGTTCGAGTTGTCAGTAGCCAGATCGTCTTGTTGTCGTTCGAGAGAGTCAACTCTATCGCCTATTTCCTGAATTTCCTTTTTAAGTTCAGCCGAACTTCTCTGGATCTCAGTGGTGATAGATTTGGTCTGGGCTGTAAGGAGTTTCTGTAGAGTGCTTTCAGTAATGTAATGATTGAGACGTGCGACAGACTGAGAGCTTGACTGGGAACCCTCATCTTGAGATTCGGGGTCACTAATGTCCTTGTTCACTGAGGAAGGCTTCTTGCGTGGTTGAGAGAAATGGTCAAGAACAGTCTGTTATGAGGCCGCTTGGGACTTGGTGTTTTTTCTAGCCGAGTGTGACATATTTGGCAATGTAGGGGGACCTATGAATGGATCGGTAGGATGTAAAGGAGGCCCGCCCTGACCACTTACACTCAGAGGAGTCGTTAAACCCCTGGACCAATCACATAGACAAAGAGGATACCTAGATTAACACATAAATTAGGCTTCAACAGTTAGTTAGAGCATTGGCGATAAATGTTACACTGTAAGAGCGGGGCCAGCACAGCCCTCGGTTTGAATTACACCTGGTACATAATATTAAACCTTTACATTAATGATAGAGGAGGCCCAGCAAGTGGACCGTGTGCTGATGATTGTGGCGGTTCCCAAGAGCCCCCACGCGCCTCAGGGAAGGAGGATACGACCAGAAGGAAGGGGAAAAGGAGAGTGGAAGTGACCAGCCCAGACGAGCTGGGCCGGAAAGGGGGAAGCGCGAGGGGGACCAAGGCAGCCAGTCTCGTTCGGCGAGACTAATAAATATACCCCTATAAACACAGTGCAGGAAAAATGGTAAATAACTTATACTGATATTAGGTCAATATTGGAAATTATAGGCCCTGCGGGCGGTTAATGAAAATTGGGGGGACACAGGCTTAAGCAAGGGAGAGTCTTAGGTGGATGTACCCAAGGTGTGTATATTATCAATTTAGTATCTAAGACCTCTGCTGCAGGGGGCACCTAAAAAAAAAAGAAGTATGGTTAGGTAGGCAACAAGACAAAATAACACTCCACTTTGGGGTGTAGGCCCAAAGACACAGATGCTGACGCAGCAGCCAAAGATTGTAAACTAAATGATCAAACTATTGTACAATAAAGTCCACAGAGGCTGGTGGAAGTAGTGGTTTTCATAGTATCTGTGCACCTGAGGCAGGGGGACAGGGCTCAAGAGTACCTACCGTAGGCTATTAGGTTGTGGTATATGAAGTAAGTTCTGTGTTAACCAGGGTTCTATTACGGGTGAACGTGTAGGCCTCCCAGACTGTCACCTCTTTTAACTTTGTGCTGTGGAGATGTAACTGTCCGATCGCTAAGGTTTTCTTTTCCTTGTCTCACTTATAGTCTCAGGCTGTTTTCCCAACACTTTTGGGTAGTTTGGAATTATTGTAGCATGCATAAATTAACTTTTAATGATAGAAAGTCACGGAGCTTAGCTCAGGCACGTCTGCTTTCTTTGAGAGTTAGCTCCGCCCCCGACACAGGTGTTTAAATCAGGTGGCTCAGTGGAGAGCAGGGAGGTTCTCTTCAAATACCCATTTTAGTACAAAACCTTTAATAAGATTACGACTTGGTCTGCCCCCATAATAAAAGTCTCTTAGCTTGAGGGAGTGTGAGCAGTGCTGACACTGGAGCCTAAAACTGTTATTGGAAATGGATGTCAGTACGATTAAGACAGGCCAGGTTAATAACCTCCTATTAATGCACAGGTCTCAGGAGCAAAAAGGACACTATGAAAAACGTTAGGGTCTTAAGGCTTGTGTCACTGCCACAGCACTATCAAAATTATTTGGCCGTTCAGCAGATAAATTCCCATAGTACAGGGAAACCCCCCACCTCCAGCAGTCCCTACAGCCTCTTTAGTGAAATGTGCCTCTTTACAAATTAGTAACTTCAAAAAACTCCAGCCACCATATCAATTTAAAAGACCTTTATTTTCTTATCCTGGGTCCAAACATACAACGTTTCAAGCCAATGTGGCTCTTAGTCATGTACATCTTAATTATACAGGTTCATGCTTTTTATACCCTCACCTGTTAATTATTCATCAACTGTTCATTAACCCATTGTGTGGAAAAACATGTATTGCAACATGCAATAGTGACACCTGTTGGTTGTAAAATATAGTACACTCTTTTTTACTTTTGATGTCTCTTTGTTTTTCAATAGAATGGGTGAACAGTATACATATCATTTAAAATATAAACATAAAACCTATATACAATATTAAAAGAGGAGCATAAAATCCAAACATCCACAATGTCTGCACAGTCTACAGAGTATATTTACATCAATCAAGATTTATTCCTTTACAGAGTGTATTTTTATTGAGAAAATTTCTTTCACTTTAATTGATTCATTTATCCTTTATTTTACCATTATAACACCCTGCTATTCACAAGCCATTTTTATGCGCCCATGATCAACCAGAAAATATACAAACAATCCTAACCTTATCCCTGTGTGATTTCCTTTAGTAAAATAGACTCCAATCAAAGTCTTTATTAAGGCCCTTGGGGATAAGGCAATCCAGTTTGTGAATCCAGAACATCTCCCTAACTTTTAGGAGATGCTCTCTATCGCCCCCCCCTCCTTGGTTTCATCACCTGGTCTATGACTAAGAATCTAAGCTGACTTATGTTATGACCTGCAGAGAGGAAGTGAGAGGATACTGGTGCTTCTTTATTATTACACCTTATGTTAGATTTGTGTTCCGTTATCCTCTCCCTTACCTCTCTGCAGGTCTCGCCAATATAAATAAATCCACACGGACATTTAATCATGTAAATAGCATATGTTGCTCTACATGTAAAATGTTTGTTTATTGTAAACTTCCTACCACTCGTAGGATGGTAGAAGTATTTGCCTTTTATCATTGAGCTGCAATGGCTACAATTTAAACATGGATAGCAGCCATTATTGCTACTACCAATTGTTGATTGTATACTTCTCTTTCCAGGGCCTATGTCTGTATGTATGATCCAATCCCTAATTCTTTTATTTCTCTTGTACGCAATCATTGGTTCTTTTTTAAATTCTTCCACCTGTGGATTGCATTCCCTAATGATGTGCCAATGTTTTTTTAGGATACCTGCAATCTTTCCACTCAATCTATTATGCTGTGTTACAAATATCATGTTGTTCTCATTTCTTTTGTCTGTCTGTTTTTGGCTCTGTCCTAAACCCTCCTCAACATTCACAAGCTGTTCTGTTATTAATTTTTCTGGGTAGTTCCTAGTAATGAACTTATTGGCCATTTCTCCCAGTCTCTGTTTGCACTTGCTACTATCTGAGACAATCCTCTTCACTCTAGTGAACTGACTCTTGGGTATTGCTCTGAACACACTTTCTGGGTGGCAACTGCCATACTGTAACAAATTGTTCTTATCAGTTTTTTTGTGTACAGGTCAGTCTCCAAGAAACCTTTATCCTTATAAACATAAGTATCCAAATACTCTACTCCTACCTCGCTCATATTTAAACTGAACTTCAATCCATTCACTGAACAATTAAGATCTTCTATAAATGATAAAAGGCTCACAACGTCGCCCCCCCACATGCCAAACACATCATCGATAAATCTCCACCAGGAGATACCATATGTTTGAAAATTAATGTTGGAGTATACAAAATGTTCCTCAAAACTACTCATAAATATGTTGGCGTATGTGGGGGCGACGTTGGAGCCCATTGCTGTACCCTGTTTTTTGAGGTAGTAAGTGTCCATGAATAAAAAATAGTTCTGATAGAGAATAATAGTCAACAGATTTATCAAAAACTCAATCTCTTGGGCAGTATAATTGCTACTAGATTTCAATATATTTTCTACTGCTGCAATTCCACTAGTATGCCTAATAGAGGTATACAAACTGGAGACATCTAGTGTAAATAATATGCATTTATCCCCAACCTGCCCAAGATTTTTGAGTTTGGATAAAAAATCATTTGTGTCCCTTATATAAGAGGTAGTTTTCTGTATTAAGGGTTGTAATACTTTGTCCAAGAAGACAGAAATGTTTGAGAATACACACCCTATTCCAGCCACAATAGGGCGCCCAGGTGGTTTATTAATAGCTTTATGGATCTTAGGTAACACATAAATAACAGGTCTAATGGGATTTTTCTCAAATAAATCATCTTTAAATTTCTCTGAAATGATCTCCCTCTTAACTGCTGATTGCAATATGTTCTCTATTTCCTTGTTAATTTGTATAGTGGGGTCTCTGGTTAGTTTTTCATATACTTGACTATCTGCTAGTTGACGTTCAATCTCCTCTATATAGTCTGATTTATTAAGTATAACCACCGACCCACCCTTGTCCGCCTCCTTGATGATTATATCAGTATTACCTCTTAGTGATTGTATTGCTAATTTGTCTTTCTTATTTTTTTGTACCAGTTTCCTTTTTTCATCTTTCTTTAATAAGATATTTATCTCTCTCTGAACAAGGTTCATATAGGTTGTGATACTATGTGTACTTGTGGGTGTAAATTTACTCTTTCTATTAATACCAAAATCTTTAACATTATCAAATCTGATTTTGTTTTTTTGTGTCCCTTCAGTGAACTTGTGACCAACATCTTTCTGTAAAGAAAAATATATCCTTAATTTTAGTTTTCTAAAAAACCTGTGTAAATCCTGAAAAACAGTGAAATCATTCAAAGTGTCATCCAAACAATATGATAAACCCTTGTTTAATGCTGTGAGTTCCTCATTACTGAGAACATAATTAGATAAATTAGTTACTAAATTATTAGTGTCAAATAAAACATTGTCATACAAAACTTCAGATGCTAGCTGTGAGCTAGCCACTTGTGAAACACCGTGATTAGTATTAGATTCTGAGAAATGTCCCAACATAGCCTTGTTCAGAGAGTCACTGTTGCAAACAATATCACACTTATTATTATCATCAAGGGGTTTCTGTATACAACAATTGATCTTATCCGCATTATTTGTATGTTGTAGTTGTATACAGAAACCCCTTGATGATAATAATAAGTGTGATATTGTTTGCAACAGTGACTCTCTGAACAAGGCTGTGTTGGGACATTTCTCAGAATCTAATACTAATCACGGTGTTTCACAAGTGGCTAGCTCACAGCTAGCATCTGAAGTTTTGTATGACAATGTTTTATTTGACACTAATAATTTAGTAACTAATTTATCTAATTATGTTCTCAGTAATGAGGAACTCACAGCATTAAACAAGGGTTTATCATATTGTTTGGATGACACTTTGAATGATTTCACTGTTTTTCAGGATTTACACAGGTTTTTTAGAAAACTAAAATTAAGGATATATTTTTCTTTACAGAAAGATGTTGGTCACAAGTTCACTGAAGGGACACAAAAAAACAAAATCAGATTTGATAATGTTAAAGATTTTGGTATTAATAGAAAGAGTAAATTTACACCCACAAGTACACATAGTATCACAACCTATATGAACCTTGTTCAGAGAGAGATAAATATCTTATTAAAGAAAGATGAAAAAAGGAAACTGGTACAAAAAAATAAGAAAGACAAATTAGCAATACAATCACTAAGAGGTAATACTGATATAATCATCAAGGAGGCGGACAAGGGTGGGGCGGTGGTTATACTTAATAAATCAGACTATATAGAGGAGATTGAACGTCAACTAGCAGATAGTCAAGTATATGAAAAACTAACCAGAGACCCCACTATACAAATTAACAAGGAAATAGAGAACATATTGCAATCAGCAGTTAAGAGGGAGATCATTTCAGAGAAATTTAAAGATGATTTATTTGAGAAAAATCCCATTAGACCTGTTATTTATGTGTTACCTAAGATCCATAAAGCTATTAATAAACCACCTGGGCGCCCTATTGTGGCTGGAATAGGGTCTGTATTCTCAAACATTTCTGTCTTCTTGGACAAAGTATTACAACCCTTAATACAGAAAACTACCTCTTATATAAGGGACACAAATGATTTTTTATCCAAACTCAAAAATCTTGGGCAGGTTGGGGATAAATGCATATTATTTACACTAGATGTCTCCAGTTTGTATACCTCTATTAGGCATACTAGTGGAATTGCAGCAGTAGAAAATATATTGAAATCTAGTAGCAATTATACTGCCCAAGAGATTGAGTTTTTGATAAATCTGTTGACTATTATTCTCTATCAGAACTATTTTTTATTCATGGACACTTACTACCTCCAAAAACAGGGTACAGCAATGGGCTCCAACGTCGCCCCCACATACGCCAACATATTTATGAGTAGTTTTGAGGAACATTTTGTATACTCCAACATTAATTTTCAAACATATGGTATCTCCTGGTGGAGATTTATCGATGATGTGTTTGGCGTGTGGGGGGGGTGACGTTGTGAGCCTTTTATCATTTATAGAAGATCTTAATTGTTCAGTGAATGGATTGAAGTTCAGTTTAAATATGAGCGAGGTAGGAGTAGAGTATTTGGATACTTATGTTTATAAGGATAAAGGTTTCTTGGAGACTGACCTGTACACAAAAAAAACATATGGTATCTCCTGGTGGAGATTTATCGATGATGTGTTTGGCGTGTGGGGGGGTGACGTTGTGAGCCTTTTATCATTTATAGAAGATCTTAATTGTTCAGTGAATGGATTGAAGTTCAGTTTAAATATGAGCGAGGTAGGAGTAGAGTATTTGGATACTTATGTTTATAAGGATAAAGGTTTCTTGGAGACTGACCTGTACACAAAAAAAACTGATAAGAACAATTTGTTACAGTATGGCAGTTGCCACCCAGAAAGTGTGTTCAGAGCAATACCCAAGAGTCAGTTCACTAGAGTGAAGAGGATTGTCTCAGATAGTAGCAAGTGCAAACAGAGACTGGGAGAAATGGCCAATAAGTTCATTACTAGGAACTACCCAGAAAAATTAATAACAGAACAGCTTGTGAATGTTGAGGAGGGTTTAGGACAGAGCCAAAAACAGACAGACAAAAGAAATGAGAACAACATGATATTTGTAACACAGCATAATAGATTGAGTGGAAAGATTGCAGGTATCCTAAAAAAACATTGGCACATCATTAGGGAATGCAATCCACAGGTGGAAGAATTTAAAAAAGAACCAATGATTGCGTACAAGAGAAATAAAAGAATTAGGGATTGGATCATACACACAGACATAGGCCCTGGAAAGAGAAGTATACAATCAACAATTGGTAGTAGCAATAATGGCTGCTATCCATGTTTAAATTGTAGCGATTGCAGCTCAATGATAAAAGGCAAATACTTCTACCATCCTACGAGTGGTAGGAAGTTTACAATAAACAAACATTTTACATGTAGAGCAACATATGCTATTTACATGATTAAATGTCCGTGTGGATTTATTTATATTGGCGAGACCTGCAGAGAGGTAAGGGAGAGGATAACGGAACACAAATCTAACATAAGGTGTAATAATAAAGAAGCACCAGTATCCTCTCACTTCCTCTCTGCAGGTCATAACATAAGTCAGCTTAGATTCTTAGTCATAGACCAGGTGATGAAACCAAGGAGGGGGGGCGATAGAGAGCATCTCCTAAAAGTTAGGGAGATGTTCTGGATTCACAAACTGGATTGCCTTATCCCCAAGGGCCTTAATAAAGACTTTGATTGGAGTCTATTTTACTAAAGGAAATCACACAGGGATAAGGTTAGGATTGTTTGTATATTTTCTGGTTGATCATGGGCGCATAAAAATGGCTTGTGAATAGCAGGGTGTGATAATGGTAAAATAAAGGATAAATGAATCAATTAAAGTGAAAGAAATTTTCTCAATAAAAATACACTCTGTAAAGGAATAAATCTTGATTGATGTAAATATACTCTGTAGACTGTGCAGACATTGTGGATATTTGGATTTTATGCTCCTCTTTTAATATTGTATATAGGTTTTATGTTTATATTTTAAATGATATGTATACTGTTCACCCATTCTATTGAAAAACAAAGAGACATCAAAAGTAAAAAAGAGTGTACTATATTTTACAACCAACAGGTGTCACTATTGCATGTTGCAATACATGTTTTTCCACACAATGGGTTAATGAACAGTTGATGAATAATTAACAGGTGAGGGTATAAAAAGCATGAACCTGTATAATTAAGATGTACATGACTAAGAGCCACATTGGCTTGAAACGTTGTATGTTTGGACCCAGGATAAGAAAATAAAGGTCTTTTAAATTGATATGGTGGCTGGAGTTTTTTGAAGTTTGTGATTGTGCTGTGGACCTGGCAAGTCTGCTGCTCCGTGCCCCATAAGAGAAAGATTCAGGTGTGCTGTTTTCCACTTATTGGATTTTGCTCTTTACAAATTAGTGTCTGGATGCTGCCACGCTGTGTTGAAGGAGGAAGAAAAGATGGCGGATTTTGGCGCCCTTTGAAATTAATGTCAGATCAGCCTCAAACCTTTCCCAGCAAAGGGACAATACGTCCCAAATACTGACAGCTTCCCCCAGGCTAACGTGTTTTATGTGGAGTCTGCTGTTATCTTGTAGTTCGCTGATAGCTGACAGTTTGTGATGTCAGGCACAAGTGGTGTGCAATCTTACCGGTAGAGGAGACAGCTCAATCTAGCTTCAGCAAGCCCAACTCCACATCCGGCTTCCCGTTCAAAAGTCGCAAGAGGTCCCTCACAACATCTCTGCCGGGCAGTGTGAATAATAAGAGCTGCTTGGAAATGGCGCTATAGGAGTACTGGACCCGGGAGGTTAGTCACAGCTTCGGCCCACAGGTTATGATGCGATGCTAACTTTATTTAATAATCTCCCCTCTCACACGGCAGAAACCCTCCTCTAATCACTCCGGAGCGGAGCCCTGACCCTCCGGAGTGCAGATTGTCAGCAGCGATGAAGCCGGTAGTAAGATAGAGGGCTCTTATTAGGGTAGAGTAGGCAAGTGAGAATCTCACCAAATTCAGTCCTTAGGCGATTAGAGCAGCTCTAAAGTCACCTCACTCTCCCTCTAAATAAACTTTGATGTCCCAAACTTCAAGTTTTTAAGGCAGGATTAGTCACTTTAATCAATTTTTATAAACATTATCGAGCGGAGCTCCTCTGAGATGCGTCCTCACAGTATGGCGGTTAGCTCCGCCCCCCCTTTTATCATTTTATCACAGTGTATAATTACTGCTCTCTTTCTGATTCTCAGGAGATAAAACCCAAGCCTCAGTTTATTGTGGATGGAGCAAATCGTGTAGATGTTTGCCAAGGGTCTGTTGGTAAGTCACAGCAAATTAATGCAACATTAAACTGTACAACTACAGTAGCACTGTTACTACTCACCATTAGGCAAAAAAATAGTTATTCAGCATTCGTTATAGAAACGAATATACATGCGGGCTATTTTCATTGCTAGATATATTAATGTAAAAGAGCAACACATCATTTTGCATATTTATTTTTACATACATAATAGACGTTCATGAATAAAAAATTTATTTTATCTCAAAGACTTGTAAATTTAGCCAAATTTAATTCATGTGGGCATTTCTTTTGGACAAATATTGGATTTAGATTCATAACTATTTCCAAAAGGAACAGCACATATATTCAACTAATTTTAACAAAAATCTTACATTATAGAATTCGAACAATTAAAATAACCTGTCTTTCAATGTTAACCGAACATACAACTTACTGATTGAATTTGAGTCAATGACTAGCTCACAATATCATGTTCCAATATCCGTAGGCAACGTGATTAAAAATATCTGAGCCTCTCCTATTCTCCCACCTCCCTATATTAGGTTATGGCTTGTTTGGAAAAGCCTGTATGACAAAAATCCAACATTTTAGTCTCACTGGTTGTCTGTAACACCAATCGTTAGTAATACTATGGCCGGATTGGACAGGGGGACAAAGGACACAGGAATGGTTGGACCTCCTGTACATCACTGCAAACAAAGTAGCTGATTAACCAAAAAATATAGCTCCTCCCTCCCTTCCTGAACCTTTTTTGGGGCCAAACGGAACAAGTTGATTTGGTCAAACAATTATTCGCTCTTCATTCTTTTTGTCCAATAATGTATTAGACTGTTAGTGAATTGGACGGCTCATTGAAACAACAAAATTTGGATGAATGCAAATTTGTGCCTGAATGTACATCTCTATTACATAACCTAGTATGAATAAACAATAACTACGCACATATATATATATATATATTATACAAAAACAAATGTGATGGTGCACAAAAAAGGATAACAGTCCAAGGTTATCACGCTGGTAATGCTCAGCAGTTGAACCTCAGGGAAAGAAAGAAGAAACATATATATAGTGAAGTTCTGTGGTTATGTAAAATTTACAGCAGAACCTAGAAAGGTACTCACATTGTCTAGAGCTTCAAAATCAAGCTCTAGATATATAGGCACAGGAAGCTCCTAATGAGAGGCAAGGTAAAGAAGGATGTTCAATCTCCAAAGGATGAATCAGAAGTGGTTAAAAAAGTATAACAAATTTATTAAAAATAAGTCACAAGGCATATAATGAGACTGTCCCAATCATAGACTACTACAAGCAAAAGACTGTGTGTATCACAATGTCCAATGATTGCTCTGTAAGTCCGGTAAGGAACTAGGCTCCACCCCTTTTGTGACATCACTACTCCAACGTATCACCAATCACAGCTTGGCTTTTTCATATAGTGTCTACAAGTGGGAGTTCATTTAGCTGCACTTTGATGCTTTTTTAAAAGGCCCCTTCAGAGCATTGCCCCTTCACTACTGTTAGAAAAAAATTAAGAGAGTTTGTACTTTAGCTTTACAGCCTACACTTTTTCTGTACAGGGGATTGCTGGTTCCTCGCTTCTATTGCCTCTCTTACAATGAATAAGGAGTTCCTATCCCTTGTGGTCCCTGAAAATCAAAGTTTCCAAACAGACTATACAGGCATCTTCCATTTTAAGGTATGAAAATTATATTTAATTGTAGCTGATGTTTAAATAGACTTTACCAAGTCCAAAATGTATGCTACTAAATTGCACAGCAGTAGAATGTTGCAAGCCAGGTGGCTAAACTTTAGCCGGGTGGTCAGTAAAATCAGTCAGGTGAGCACCCCCTTAAAAAAGTCCTGGGGACAGCACTGCAAAGTAATTAAAGGGGCACTGAAGTCATTTTTATAAATGCATAGTATGTAACTATCAACTATTATTAATTACAGCACTGCAAAAAGTCTACATACTAAGTAAATGTTTAAAAAACATTTAAACTTAATTGTCATTCATTAGGTTTATGTATGAATATTTGCTGTGGATAGTTTAGCTTTATTTATTGTGTAGCATGTTACAAAGTCTGAGGGGCATATTTATCGAGCTCCGTATAGAGCTTGATGCCCCGTGCTTCCGACGCGACTTCAGGCTCGCCGGAAACAGAAGTTATAAAGACCGCTGCTCCATAACCTATCCGCCTGCTCTGAGGCGGCGGACAGAAATCAACCCGATCAAATACGATCAGGTTGATTGACACCCCCTGCTAGCGGCCGATTGGCTGCCAATCTGCAGGGGGCAGTATTGCACCAGCAGTTCACAAGAACTGCTGGTGCAATGATAAATGCTGAGAGCGTATGCTGTTGGCATTTATCGATGTGCAGCGGATATGATCTGCAATATCGGATCATGTCCGCTCGCACATTAATAAATAGGCCCCTGAGACTTTAAAAGGACAGAAAACACTGTAATTTAAGTCTGAAAATTAAAGGGATATGAAACCCCAAATTTTTCTTTTATGATTCAGATAGAGCCTGCAATTTTATACAACTTTCTAATTTACCTCTATTATCACGTTTTTGTTATTCTCTTGGTATCTTTTGTTGAAAAGCAGGGACATATGCTTAAGAGGTGGCCCATTTTTATAGCACTATATGGCAGCAGTTTTGCAAGAATGTTATCCATTTTCAAGAGCACTAGAGGGCAGCACTACTTCCTGCTATGTAGTGCTCCAGATGCCTACCTAGGTATGTCTTCAACACAATCATTGGAACAAAGCCAATTTATAATATAAGTAAATTAGAAACCTTTTCAAAATGGTATGCTCTTTCTGAATCACAAAAGAAAATATTTGGGTTTCATATCCCTTTAAGAGTTTTCTTATTCTGATAACTGGCAGGACACTTGGCAGGTTTCACTAACATAACCCTGTCACATATCTGTCCCTACTTATCTCCAGCCAAGCAGTAGTTAATTTACAAATATAATGGCAGTGGCTAAAGCTTTGTCTATTTCAGTAACAAGTCCAGATTTCTTCCTACAAATACGGCAAGTGGTGGAGAGAATAATCTGTACCTATGGATCACTTGCAAGCAAACAAGCATTTTCTATTAACATCATTCTCTGTGAAGCATTTTTAAAATAGTCTTGAATTTGCAAAAATATCTTTGAAAAGTCCCCACTGCTTTAGTAATAACTTGTGCTAACTGCGGACAAAACAGCATTGCAGGTCATGCGTACAAATTCACCGCACGTGCTCAGACTGATGGTTATGTTGTGACATTACTACCGACACACACGTGCTCAGACTGATGGTTATGTTGTGACATTACTACCGACACACACGTGCTCAGACTGATGGTTATGTTGTGACATTACTACCGACACACACGTGCTCAGACTGATGGTTATGTTGTGACATTACTACCGACACACACGTGCTCAGACTGATGGTTATGTTGTGACATTACTACCGACACACACATGCTCAGACTGATGGTTATGTTGTGACATTACTACCGACACACACGTGCTCAGACTGATGGTTATGTTGTGACATTACTACCGACACACACGTGCTCAGACTGATGCTTATGTTGTGACATTACTACCGACACACACGTGCTCAGACTGATGGTTATGTTGTGACATTACTACCGACACTCACGTGCTCAGACTGATGGTTATGTTGTGACATTACTACCGACACACACGTGCTCAGACTGATGGTTATGTTGTGACATTACTACCGACACACACGTGCTCAGACTGATGGTTATGTTGTGACATTACTACCGACAAACACGTGCTCAGACTGATGGTTATGTTGTGACATTACTACCGACACACACGTGCTCAGACTGATGGTTATGTTGTGACATTACTACCGACACACACGTGCTCAGACTGATGGTTATGTTGTGACATTACTACCGACACACACGTGCTCAGACTGATGGTTATGTTGTGACATTACTACCGACACACACGTGCTCAGACTGATGGTTATGTTGTGACATTACTACCGACACACACATGCTCAGACTCATGGTTATGTTGTGACATTACTACCGACACACACGTGCTCAGACTGATGGTTATGTTGTGACATTACTACCTACACAAAAAAGGCACATTTTTTAAGTTGTTTCCTTTTTTATATGTATGAAGGTTGAAATACCAGACTGTCTTGTTAAATACCAGACACTTAAGAACATCAGGGTAAAAAACAAACAAAAACCCCTCCCCATTTATATATTTTTGTGCTTGGTTCATGAAATAGGTGTCTATGGATTTATGAAGGAACTCCAACTGTGTAGAATTATTCTTCAGGAAGAAAACAAATTGTTGCTACTTAAAGGGACACTGAACCCAAATTTTTTCTTTCGTGATTCAGATAGAGCATGAAATTTTAAGCAACTTTCTAATTTACTCCTATTATCAAATTTTCTTCATTCTCTCACTATCTTTATTTGAAATGCAAGAATGTAAGTTTAGATGCCGGCCCATTTTTGGTGAACAACCTTGGTTGTTCTTGCTGAATGGTGGATAATTTCATCCACCAATAAAAAAGTGCTGTCCAGAGTCCTAAACCAAAAATAAAGATAGCAAGAGAACAAAGTAAAATTGATAATAGGAGTGAATTAGAAAGTTGCTTAAAATTGCATGCTCTATCTGAATCACGAAAGAAAAAATTTGGGTTCAGTGTCCCTTTAAAGGGATATGAAACACAAAAAAGTATTTTTTATTTCTAAATTCTTTGGTGAAGAGATACCTAGGTAGGTATTTGGAGCATTACCAGGCAGGAAATAGTGCTGCAATCTAGTGCTCTTACAATTATTTTGCCTGATTTCTTGTAGGAACAGTAAAGTCAAAATAAGACTTTTATGATTCAGACAGAGCAAACATTTTAAACAACTTTCAATTTTAGTTCTATTATTTAATTTGTTTTCAGGGGTTAAAACATAGTTATAGACAAGTAATAATGCTTTAATAAAATAATTTAACACTAAAAGTTCCCTGACTTGTTTGCACGTTACTTCAGAATTCATTCCAAAGCAAGTTGTTGCGTGATGTGTGACAGCTTTTATCAGCTAATGACAACTGTTGCATGTTTAGTAAATACTTCATAGTCTTCTAGATTCACTAAGACTGGAAAGGCCTCTCCCGTTTTTATGTCATTCTTTGTAATCTATTACAGCTCACTCACCATTTAGTGGTGAATGGGGCTTCATATACTCTTCTTGTTTTGTATATGGCTATTAGAGACCAGAGAGGTAGCTTATTATGTGCCATTGTCATTTTTTTATCTGATCAGTAACTGTAAAGTTTACTTTCTTAGCTCTGGCAGTACGGTGAGTGGTTGGACGTTGTAGTTGATGATCGTCTGCCTACAAAAAACCAACAACTGATGTTTGTGAAATCAGGAACAGAAAATGAGTTCTGGAGTGCTCTGCTGGAAAAGGCCTATGCCAAGTAAGTGACATCACCCTTTATTTAACCCTATGGGTGTCAGCGAGGGGCTTTAAACATTGCCAACAGCACATTGCAGCTTTCTATGGCAACATAGACATTGGCCAGACAACAAATGTACCACTTTAACAAATGGTCCAAGGTAACAAAGGCGCCACTAAAGGCTATCGTTATTAAGCCTCTATAAATACACCAGGATGTGCTCTTCTTAACAAATCAATGTCCAGGTACAGCAAAACAAAAGCACTCCAATGGTAGTATTGCAAGTAAAATAATCCAATCCAACACACAATCGTGTTCACTCAGAGGTATTGTACAATTCTAGCGCACTAACAATAGTGCAAAACGCACAGGCTGGGTGTATCAAAGCCCCTCAGCTGGCTCCCTCCAGTTATCAGCTATCCGATCTAAGTGCGAGAATATAAGTATAAATATACACTGCCTAAGGAAACAGTGCAATTTAATACTGTGAAACGCGTCGCAGCATTTTGTTTATGTGTTTTTATATTCCTATTTTAATAAATACTTCTATAGCAATTTGCGGATTTTAACAATCTCAATCTGTTCATAGGCAATATTTGATCTCACATTATTCTTGTATCAGCTATCTGATAATCGGAGGGAGCCAGCTGGGGGGGGGGGGGGTTGATACACCCAGCCTCTGTGATTTGCACTATTGTTAGTGCTCTAGAATTGTGAGTACAATACCTCTGAGCGAACGTGATTTTGTGTTGGATTGGATTCTTTTACTAGCAATATTATACCATTGGAACATAGATAATGAAATGGCAATATGTCTGCAAACAATATAGTCACAATTACGAGTTTACTTACACAACAAGGTACCACATTCTTACTGAGATTGTTTTGCACAACAGGCTAAATGGATCTTATGAGTCTCTAAAAGGAGGCTTGCCCTTTGAAGCCCTTCAGGATTTTACCGGAGGCATTTCTGAACTTTATTATTTGAACGAGGCTCCGGGTGACTTGTTCCAGATCATCCAGAAAGCCTTGAAAATGAAATCACTTGTCACATGTAGTACTGTAAGTGTCATCTGTTATTTGTTTAATTTATTTATTTAGCCCATTTAAAAAGTGTATTCTACCATTGATTCGATTGTATTTGCAATGAAAACCTTTTGCCTTAGTTGCTGTATTTGGAAAGTTTTTTACTGACATACTGACAATATACAATACTTTAAAACTAGTCTGCTAGTGCTGAACTAGTAAGAAATTGCAATAGATGATTAAAAAAAATAGCCTTCTGCCTATAGTAACTTTTTACCCTGTCTGGTGATGTACGAGACATTATGTATTGGGGCACTTTACACAACTTTATATGTTAAAGGGACAGTATACACCAATTACCATTTAACTGCATGTAATAGACACTATACAAATCCAGGCTAAAACCTTTAACCCCTTAATGACCGAGGACGTGCAGGGTACGTCCTCAAAAAAAAGGCAGTTAATGCCTGAGGACGTACCCTGCACGTCCTCGGTGTGGAAAGCAGCTGGAAGCGATCCTGCTCGCTTCCAGCTGCTTTCCGGTTATTGCAGTGATGCCTCGATATGGAGGCATCCTGCAATAACCATACATGGCCATCCGATGCAGAGAGAGCCACTCTGTGGCCCTCTCTGCACCGGACATCGATGGCCGGTATCGTTGGTGGGTGGGAGCCGAATTGGGAGGCGGGTGGGCGGCCATCGGTGTTGCGCGTGACGTCACGGGGGGCGGGATCGGGATCGGGACCGTCGGGGGCGCGCACGGGCGCGCGCGCGTGCACGGGGGGTGGCGGGCGGGCGCGTGCACGGGGCGGGAGCGGGTGGGAACCGCTACACTACAGAAAAGTTAAAAAGTAAAAGTAAAAAAAAAATTTAATAAACTTTATTTTAAAAACCATCTAAGGGATCTGGAAGGGGTGGGGGTTGGTCTTGGGGGGGGGGGGGAAAGCTACACTACAGAAAAGGGACATATTTTATTTAAAAAAAAGCTTTTTTTCACTAAACTGGGTACTGGCAGACAGCTGCCAGTACCCAAGATGGCGCACATTAAGTCAGAGGGGGAGGGTTAGAGAGCTGTTTAGTGGGGGATCAGTGAGGTTGGGGGCTAAGGGGGATCCCTACACAGAAGCATATGTAAATATGCTAACAAAAAATGCACAAAAAAGCCCAAATATACCTTTTATTTTAGTACTGGCAGAGTTTCTGCCAGTACTTAAGATGGCGGGGACATTTGTGGGGTAGGGGAGGGAAGAGAGATGTTTGGGAGGGATCAGGGGGTCTGATGTTTCAGGTGGGAGGCTGATCTTTACACTAAAGCTAAAATTAACCCTGCAAGCTCCCTACAAGCTACCTAATTGACCCCTTCACTGCTAGCCATAATACACGTGTGATGCGCAGCGCCATTTAGCAGCATTCTAATTACCAAAAAGCAACTCCAAAGTCATATATGTCTGCTATTTCTGAACAAAGGGGATCCCAGAGAAGCATTTACAACCATTTGTGCCATAATTGCACAAGCTGTTTGTAAATTATTTCAGTGAGAAACCTAAAATTATGAAAAATTTTACGTTTTTTTTTAATTTGATCGCATTTGGCGGTGAAATGGTGGCATGAAATATACCAAAATGGGCCTAGATCAATACTTGGGGTTGTCTACTACACTACACTAAAGCTAAAATTACCCCCAAAAAGCTCCTTACATGCTCCCTAATTAACCCCTTCACTGCTGGGCATAATACACGTGTGGTGCGCAGTGGCATTTAGCGGCCTTCTAATTACCAAAAAGCAATGCCAAAGCCATATATGTCTGCTATTTCTGAACAAAGGGGATCCCAGAGAAGAATTTACAACCATTTATGCCATAATTGCACAAGCAGTATGTAAATAATTTCAGTGAGAAACTGAAAGTTTGTGAAAAAATTTGTGAAAAAGTGAACAATTTTTTGTATTTGATCGCATTTGGCGGTGAAATGGTGGCATGAAATATACCAAAATGGGCCTAGATCAATAATTTGGGATGTCTTCTAAAAAAAAATATATACATGTCAATGGATATTCAGGGATTCCTGAAAGATATTAGTGTTCTAATAGTGTTCTAGCGTTAATTTTGAAAAAAAATGGTTTGAAAATAGCAAAGTGCTACTTGTATTTATGGCCCTATAAGTTACAAAAAAAGCAAAGAAGATGTAAACATTGGGTATTTCTAAACTCAGGACAAAATTTAGAAACAATTTAGCATGGGTGTTTTTTGGTGGTTGTAGATATGTAACAGATTTTGGGGTTCAAAGTTAGAAAAAGTGTGTTTTTTTCCATTTTTCCTCATATTTTATAATTTTTTTTATAGTAAATTATAAGATATGATGAAAATAATGGTATTTTTAGAAAGTCCATTTAATGGCGAGAAAAACGGTATATAATATGTGTGGGTACAGTAAATGAGTAAGAGGAAAATTTCAGCTAAACACAAACACCGCAGAAATGTAAAAATAGCCTTGGTCCCAAACGGACAGAAAATGGAAAAGTGCTCTGGTCACTAAGGGGTTAAAAAATTACTTAGAAGCTCCCAATTTAGCACTGCTAATAAGATTAGCTTGGGACACCAACTTAAAGGGGCTGATAGCAGAACCCTCCCCTGCACATGACAAGACCCATTGTACAAACAGAAGCAATCTGAAGTCTGTATACATCAGTATACATCTACAACTTTGGGTCTTAATTAGGAGTCTGAAAATCAGCACAATGTTATTTAAAAAATAAGCAAAACTATACAATTTTACAAAAACACACCCAGAGGGGCTATATAAATGGATCATCTACAAAACATTTATGCAAAGAAAAATCTAGTGTATAATGTCACTTTAAGGCAGGAGCACTCACTAGCGAAACACTAGTCTCAATGAATTTGGAACTTTATGAGGCCCCTCGGCAGTCAAACTAGTGCCTGTTGTCTTGCCAGGGGTTTATACAGTTATCAAAAAGCATCACTTTGCCCTTGTGTTTATGACCCCTTTGCATAATATTTTTAGTTTGGCCTTTGTGGGCCTCTTGTTATATTATGTAGTAGCTTGCTTGACCATTAAATGACCATTCAATAGAAGGGAATAGCATTAGGAAGTGCACAATAAAAAGACAATGCAATAGCACTTACTCTCAAATGAGCAGTAGTGTTTTTTTATGTCAAATTTGAAAATTTACTTCAATATGCCGCCCCCTCTATCATATGACAGCCATCAGCCAATCACAGTCTCATATACGTGTACACTTCAAACTTTTGCACATACTCAGTAGTAGCTGGTGCCTCAAAAAGTATGCATGTAAGAAGACTGCACAATTTGATGAAAGTAAATCGGAATTTACTTTCAATACAGTAGAATTGCATAAAACAAGTGCATCATAAAAAGACAATGCAACAGCACCTACTCTGAATTATAAACGAGCAGTAGATTTTTTCTGGCCATACTTCAATTTGCCGGAACATGTGACAACCATCAGCCAATCACAGATTCATATACATATACACGTGAACTCTCATGCTCAGTAGTAGCTGGTGTCTCAGAAAGTGTATGTATAAAAAGACTGTGCACAAATTAAAAAGTGCAGTAAATTAGAAACAGCCAGATTACGAGTTTTGAGCGCTATAGGGAAATTAACAACCGCAGCATTTTCGGCGGTATTTCACTCCCTATAGCGTTGGTATTACGAGTTTAAAAAAGCCGGCGTTTGCAGGCAATATGGCTGCGTTGAGCTCCATATCGCACACAAATACCAGCGCTGCTTTGAGCTGCTGTTACGTGCTCGTGCACGATTTCCCCATAGACAACAATGGGGAGAGCCGGCTAAAAAAAGCCTAACACCTGCAATCACGGAGCGTAAAGCTCCGTAACGCTGCTCCATTGATGTCTATGGGAATTTTTTTTTATGTTTAAACCTAACACCCTAACATAAACGCCAAGTCTAAACACCCCTAATCTGCTACCCCCAACATCGCCACAACCTACATTACTGTTATTAACCCCTAATCTGCTGCCCCCAATGTCGCCGCCACTATACTAGAGTTATTATCCCCTAAACCTAACCCTAAGTCTAACCCTAACCCTAACGTAACCCTAACTAGTCTACCTAGTTAAAATAAATACAAACATCTGTGAAATAAAAATAAAGCATAAGCTAGATACAATATAACTATTAGTTGTATTGTAGCTAGCTTAGGTTTTATTTTACAGGTATTTATTTAGTTTTAAATAGGAATAATTTAGTTATTAATTGTAAATTTATTTGGAATTATTTTAATTATGTTAAAGTTAATGGGTGTTAGGGTTAGGGTTACGATAGGGTTAAGGTTAGACTTTAGGGGTTAAGGTTTAGGGGTTAATAACTTTAGGGGTTAAGGTTTAGGGGTTAATAACTTTAGTATAGTGGCGGCGACATTGGGGGCAGCAGATTAGGGGTTAATAAGTGAAGTTAGGTGGCGCCGATTTTGGGGGCAGCAGATTAGGGGTTAATAACGGTAATGTAGGTTGCGGCGATGTTAGGGACAGCAGATTAGGGGTTAATAAGTGTATGTAGGTGGCGACGACATTGGGGGCAGCAGATTAGGGGTTAATAATATTTAGCTAGTGTTTGCGATGCAGGATTGCGGCGGTTTAGGGGTTAATAGGTTTATTATAGTGCCAGCGATGTCCGGAGCGGCAGATTAGGGGTCAATAATTTTATTTTAGTGTTTGCGATGTGGGAGGGCCTCAATTTAGGGGTTAATATGTAGTTTATGGGTGTTAGTGTACTTTGTAACCCTTTAGTTATGAGTTTTATGCTACAGCTTTGTAACATAAAACCCATAACTACTGACTTTCAGGCTGCGGTACAGATCTTGTAGTTACTGTACCGCTCACTTTTTGGCCTGCCAGGCAAACTCGTAATACCGGCGCTGTGGAAGTCCCATTGGAAAAGGACTTTTTAAAAAGTGCGGTATTTACGTTGCGTGACGGCCAAAAAGGTGTGCGGTACAGCTATACCTACAACAGCTGTAATACCAGCGGTAGTGAAAAAGAGCCATAACGATGCTTTTTTTACTCATAACGCACAACTCGTAATCTAGCTGAAAGTCTCCTATAACTGCATACTCTATTGGCAAAAGCTTAGTTTTGTAGTATTGTACCTTTAATGCCTCTGTGATTCTAATTGCAGTATGGTCTTGCTTCACTGTACTTTAAAAGGTGTAAACCAGATAGCTATGTCAGCTTTAGAATAAAGCTATGATATTCTGGAGTCTTTGTTCCTTTATCAAATTTATTTTTTATATTTAAAACCAGTCTTGTTTTCTAACTTTGAAATTTTTTTTAAGTATATTGAAATAAACATTTCTCTCACACTATTTTACTGCAGATTTCAGATGCACATGAAGTTGAAAAACGTACAAAAGAAAATGTGATTAAAGGTCATGCATATTCTTTAGTTGGAGCCGTAGAGGTAAATACTCATGTATCTTAATGCCCTACAGAAATTCTAGGGATGGGCGTCTCTGTAGTTTTACGCAAATTCAGCCTTTTGAACGTGTTTATAGATTCAAATGTGACATTTAGATAATATCCTTGAAACTTACATTGAGGTTTGTGACATTTCATTGTCAATATTTAAGTGCAATAATGTTAGTTTTGAAAAGGTAACTTTTGTTTGCAGATAACTCGTGTTGAATGTTTGGTAAATGTTTAGACCAAACAAATGTGATCAACATTTCATAAAACAACCATCTGCCTAGCCTTATTTATCTTCATTTTTTCATTGTTAAAGGGACATTGTAGTGGAAAAAACATGCTTGTTAGAGCCGGGCTCAACAAACCCAGGTGCCAGGGAACCACTGATACCTTAAAATTAAGTCACCCATGAGGGTTGTTATATAATGTGTGAGTGTAATTCTTTGTATGTATATATGCACATTATGTCTCAAAATTAAATCAATGTAAATATTTGCATAGGAAATTAGCACATCTAGGCAAGTATCCCTGCTTGCTTTTCCCCAGAAATTCTTAATATATAATGTTACCAAAGCACAAGAGAATTTTGGGTAAGATATGCAAATTAGATATGCAAATTCTCAGTTTTTTTGCTTCTAAATACTGTTTTGACACAGCGATCCTTTTAAACAGGATTATTACAGCAAACCAGAAATCACTTACTAGACAGCCTGTTTCGTTCTTTTTGGAACTCATCAGTAGAAGATAGATTTCTGGTTGCTGCATTGGTAAAGCTATTTTCATGGTTAAACCAAAATTCATTAAAATTATGGGGGGAGATAAAAAACTGAAATTAAAATCCTCCATGTCTCAAAATTAAATCAATGTAAAAGGATCGCTGTGTCAAAACAGTATTTTGAAGCAAAAAAACTGAGAATTTGCATATCTAATTTGCATATCTTACCCAGAATTCTCTTGTGCATTGGTAACATTGTATATTAAGAATTTCTGGGGAAAAGCAAGCAGGGATACTTGCCTAGATGTGCTAATTTCCTATGCAAATATTTAAATTGATTTATATATATATATATATATATATATATATATATATGTCTATGAGGATCAATACTATAAAATATATATATATATAAATATATGTCTATGAAGATAGATACTATAATATATATATATATATATATATATATATATATATATATGTCTATGAAGATAGATACTATATATATATATATATATATATATATGTCTATGAAGATAGATACTATAATATATATATATATATATATATATATATATATATATATATATATGTCTATGAAGATAGATAATATATATATATATATATATATGTCTATGAAGATATATATATATATATATATATATATATATTGTAGTATCTGTCTATGAAGATAGACACTATAATATATTTATATATATATATGTCTACGAAGATACTATAATATATACAGTATATATGTTTATGAAGATAGATACTATAATATATATATATACGCCTATGAAGATAGATACTATAATATATATATATGTCTATGAAGATAGATACTATAATATATCTATGTCTATGAAGATACTATAATATATATATAAGTATAAATATGATGTGATAAATATATTAAATAATCTCACAGGGATGGCCAAAAGTTTCTGGCTTATTCATTTTGAACAACTTTGTCAAGCCCTGCGTTAGAGCACGCCGTATGCCAGTGTTTTGGCCTATGCATTTAACCATCTTGTGATATGAAACCCAAACAATGTCTCGTGTGATTCAGACAGATCACACAGCTTAAAAAAAAGTTTCCAATTTACTTCTGTTATCAAATTTTCTTAGTTTCCATGATATTCTTTGTTGAAGAGATACCTAGGCATGTGTCTGGAGCATTACATGTCATGAATTATTGCTGCCATCAGTGCTCTTGCAAATGGATAACTCTCCTGCAAAACTGCTGCCATATAGTGCTCCAGCTATGTGCACGCTACTGAGCTTACGTACCTGCTTTTCAACAAAAGATACCAAGAGAACAAATACAATTTGATAATAGAAGTAACATAGTAACATAGTAGATAAAGTTGAAAAAAGACTGAAGTCCATCGAGTTCAACCAATACAAATCTAATATACTTACAAAATGCGCTCCAGTTAAACTTAAATTAGTCTCATCAAAAGGTGACCCATTTAACACAAGCAATCATGGGCCCGATCCGATATGCAGCGTCGCCCGCAAAAGCCGGCGACGACGAATTTTGCGCGGGTTTGGTATCCTATATACGGCGTAACCTAGAAGTTACGCTCGTATATTTCTGCCTTCGCCCGTAGTTTTTTGGGCCATAGACAGGTATACCAAACCCTTGCAGTTTGGTATTCAATATACAGCGTAAGGACTTACGTGGCGAAAATCGAGAAATCTTACTCCATTTTTACCTCGCCACAAAATGCAGCCGTAGTAAACCTTAC
This sequence comes from Bombina bombina, assembly GCF_027579735.1. Lineage (NCBI taxonomy): Eukaryota > Metazoa > Chordata > Amphibia > Anura > Bombinatoridae > Bombina > Bombina bombina. The sequence continues at coordinate 1,150,483,960 of NC_069502.1, read as the reverse complement.
GCTGTCTATTGGAGCCCCGTAACTCCCTAAACTACCTGCAAAATAAAACCTAACACCTAACCTAATGTCTATCTACCTGTCAACCGCAATCTGCTAAATAAAACCTAACACCTAACGCATGCGCAATGTCTATCTACCTGTCAACCGCGATCTGCTAAATAAAACCTAACACCTAACGCATGCGCAATGTCTATCTACCTGTCAACCGCGATCCCCCGCCGCGATCCCTAATAAAGTATTTAACCCCTAAACCGCCGCACCCGGACCCCGCCGCCACCTACATTAAAAGTATAACCCCCTAATGTGATTCCCCTACACCGTCTCCAGCTACATTACCTACCCCCTAATGTGAGCCCCCTACACCGCCGCCACCTACATTAACTACCCCCTAATGTGAGCTCCTACCCCGCCTCCAGCTATATTACCTACCCCCTAGTGTGAGCTCCTACCCCGCCGCCAGCTATATTAAAATTATTAACCCCTAATTTAATCCCCCTACACCGCCGCCAGCTATATTAATTACATTAACCCCTAAATTAATCCCCCTACCCCGCCGCCAGCTATATTAATTACATTAACCCCTAATTTAATCCCCCTACCCCGCCGCCAGCTATATTAATTACATTAACCCCTAATTTAATCCCCCTACCCCGCCGCCAGCTATATTAATTACATTAACCCCTAATTTAATCCCCCTACACCGCCGCCAGCTATATTAAATAGATTAACCCCTAATCTAATCCCCCTACACTGCCGCCAGCTATATTAACTATATTAACCCTTATTATATTAGGGTTAATATAGTTAATATAGTTATTATATTATATATATTAACTATATTAACCCTAATTATATTAGGGTTAATATAGTTAATATCGTTATTATATTATATATATATTAAGTATAATAACCCTATCTAACTCTAACATCCCTAACTGAATTCTTATTAAAATAAATCTAATTAATATTAATATTAATAATTAAAATATTCCTATTTAAATCTAAATACTTACCTATAAAATAAACCCTAAGATAGCTACAATGTAATTAATAATGACATTGTAGCTATTTTAGGGTTTATATTTATTTTACAGGTAACTTAGTATTTATTTTAACTAGGTTCAATAGATATTAAATAGTTAATAACTATTTAATAGCTACCTAGTTAAAATAATTACCAATTTAACTGTAAAATAAATCCTAACCTAAGTTACAAATACACCTACACTATCAATAAATTAAATAAACTACAAATATCTAAACTAAAATACAATTAAATAAACTAAACTAAATTACAAAAAACAAACAAACACTAAATTACAAAAAATAAAAAAGCTTACAAGATTTTTAACCTAATTACACCTATTCTAAGCCCCCTAATAAAATAATAAAGCCCCCCAAAATAAAAAAATGTCCCTACCCTATTCTTAAATACAAAAGTTAACAGCTCTATTACCTTACCAGCCCTTAAAAGGGCCTTTTGCGGGGCATGCCCCAAAGAAATCAGCTCTTTTGCCTGTAAAAAAACCCCACAATACCACCCCCCAACATTACAACCCACCACCCACATACCCCTACTCTAACCCAAACCCCCCTTAAATAAACCTAACACTACCCCCCTGAAGATCTCTCTACCTTGTCTTCACCCAGCCGGGCAGAACTCTTCATCCGATCCGGGCGATGTCTTCAATCAAGTGGCAGAGAAGAAGTCTTCCATCCGGCGATGTCTTCATCCAAGCGGCAAAGAAGAAGTCTTCCATCCGGCGATGTCTTCATCCAAGCGACAAAGAAGAAGTCTTCCATCCGGTGATGTCTTTAATCAAGCGGCAGAGAAGAGGTCCTCCATCGGGGAAAAGTTTTCTTCCAAGCGGCATCTTCAATCTTCTTTCTTCGCTCCTCCGACGTGGAACATTCATCTGGCACGACGACTTCCCGACGAATGAGGTCCTTTAAATGATGTCATCTTGGATGACGTCATTTAAAGGAACCTCATTCGTCGGGAAGTCGTCGTGCCGGATGGATGTTCCGCGTCGGAGGAGCAAAGAAAGAAGATTGAAGATGCCGCTTGGAAGAAAACTTCGCCCCGATGGAAGACCTCTTCTTTGCCGCTTGGATGAAGACATCGCCGGATGGAAGACTTCTTCTTTGCCGCTTGGATGAAGACATCGCCGGATGGAAGACTTCTTCTCTGCCGCTTGATTGAAGACATCGCCCGGATCGGATGAGGAGTTCTGCCCGGCTGGGTGAAGACAAGGTAGGGACATCTTCAGGGGGGTAGTGTTAGGTTTATTTAAGGGGGGTTTGGGTTAGAGTAGGGGTATGTGGGTGGTGGGTTATAATGTTGGGGGGTGGTATTGTGTTTTTTTTTTACAGGCAAAAGAGCTGATTTCTTTGGGGCATGCCCCGCAAATGGCCCTTTTAAGGGCTGGTAAGGTAATAGAGCTGTTAACTTTTGTATTTTAGAATAGGATAGGGACATTTTTTTATTTTGGGGGGCTTTATTATTTTATTAGGGGGCTTAGAATAGGTGTAATTAGCTTAAAAATCTTGTAATCTTTTTTTATTTTTTGTAATTTAGTGTTTGTTTTTTTTGTAATTTAGTTTAGTTTATTTAATTGTATTTTAGTTTAGATATTTGTAGTTTATTTAATTTATTGATAGTGTAGGTGTATTTGTAACTTAGGTTAGGATTTATTTTACAGGTAAATTGGTAATTATTTTAACTAGGTAGCTATTAAATAGTTATTAACTATTTAATAGCTATTGTACCTAGTTAAAATAAATACCAAGTTACCTGTAAAATAAATATAAACCCTAAAATAGCTACAATGTCATTATTAATTACATTGTAGCTATCTTAGGGTTTATTTTATAGGTAAGTATTTAGATTTAAATAGGAATATTTTAATTAATAATATTAATATTAATTAGATTTATTTTAATAAGAATTTAGTTAGGGATGTTAGAGTTAGATAGGATTATTATACTTAATATATATATAATATAAAAACGATATTAACTATATTAACCCTAATATAATTAGGGTTAATATAGTTAATATATATAATATAATAACTATATTAACTATATTAACCCTAATATAATTAGGGTTAATATAGTTAATATAGCTGGCGGCGGTGTAGGGGGATTATATTAGGGGTTAATCTATTTAATATAGCTGGTGGCGGTATAGGGGGATTAGATTAGGGGTTAATGTATTTAATATAGCTGGCGGCAGTATAGGGGGATTAGATTAGGGGTTAATGTATTTAATATAGCTGGCGGCGGTATAGGGGGATTAAATTAGGGGTTAATAATTTTAATATAGCTGGCGGCGGTGTAAGGGGCTCACATTAGGGGGTAGTTAATGTAGATGGCGGCGGGGTAGGAGCTCACATTAGGGGGTAGTTAATGTAGATGGCGGCGGGGTAGGAGCTCACATTAGGGGGTAATATAGATAATGCATGTGGCGGCGGGGTCCGGGAGCGGCAGTTTAGGGATTAATAACTTTATTAGGTGGCGGCGGGGTCCGGGAGCGGCGGTTTAGGGGTTAATACTGTTACAGAAGCATTAGTTATTTTGTTGTGAAGAGCTTATTTCCCAGCAGCAATGCCTGAACCAGCCAAGCCAGCGCCTAAGAAGGGCTCCAAGAAAACTGTAACAAGTATCATTTCATAAAGAGTTAACTTTGATCAGCTTTTAGAAACTATTTTCTAAATACAAGTTTGCTGGCCCCAGCTCTAATTAAGTTTAGTGATAAACATTCCCATTGTCTAATCACCTCCGGAGTCAGACTGCTAATTGATAGATGGACTGCATTGTTTTCTTATGTGTAACTTGTTATCTGAAGTACTGTAATCCTATTGTGGCCTGTCAAAGGACATTGTCTCTCTATCTAAATGTGTGATGGGGGATTTTATGCTTCCCCCCTGGGAGTGCCCTGTGTGCATGTAATCTCAATAAAAAGCAGGCTGGGCATCCCAGTCCTGAGTTCTTGGTTGACCCTCAATCGCAGCGTTGACTCGTTTTTGTGGGCAGAAGGGTATCCTAGCTGTACTACAGCTAAGGGGGATTATTCTACATTTGCGAGACTCATATAGAATACTTTGGAAAGCAGCTTCTCCCCTCTTCAGCAATAGGGATCCAGGCTACTAAGCGGTCCATCTCTCAGCGAGACTAAGGGTAACCGTAACATTTGGCGGCAGCGGTGGGATTATCCTGGATTTCCTAGGAGAGGTACAGAACGGATGGAGAGCGCTTACGAAAAATTGAAGAGTACAACCCTAAAGGATTTACTTGAAAGCAGAGGGGGGTACGCCAGCAACCGGTCGAGGAGAGAGCTGATCGCAGAATTGACCGAACTGGATCAGAGCTTCACAATGGCGGAAACACCGACCACGATTAGTGACGAAAAAACCAGGATTGTTCGGGAGAGGCTCTCACTGTACGGGCCGAACCCCTCCATGGAATTTGTACAGCAGTTGATGGTGGAAGCGGACGAGGATATACGACTATATAAGACTCGAGCCCACAAACTCAACCTAGCGTACGCACACCGCAATGCTGAAGCCCTGCAGGTAATCATCCATGTCGAAAATGCTGGGAGGCCCAAGATACCCTATGCGGCATTTCGACCCTTCCTAGAGAGAGAGACAGGGATTGATGAATATTTGGCGGACTTCGAAAGGCAATGTGCCCTGCACCAGATTCCCAACAGAGAGTGGCCCACGATATTGTCTGGGAAACTAGCCGGGCGAGCCCTGGAAGCCTTTCGTACTCTGGGTGCTGAGGAAGTGACACAGTATGAGCTAGTTAAGGAGACACTGTTGCGACGGTACGCGGTAACTCCGGACACGTATCGCCGACAGTTTCGGAGCACGAAAAAGAAGCCTAACGATACCCATATGGAATGGGCGCACCGAATGCGGAGAGCGGCAAATCACTGGATGAGCGGAAGTAAAGCGGTGACTGGTGAGGAAATTTTACAATTGTTTCTCTTAGAACATTTTTATAATGGCATGGAACAGCAAGGGAAGGAATGGCTGCGAGACAGGCGGCCTTCTACCTTAGAAGAAGCAGCCAAATTGGCCGATGAACATTATGACTCCCGTCTTCACGAACCCACGAACTACCGAGCTCCAGCACGGGTCGAACCCAGAGAGGTTTACCGTGCGCCCCCTCGTGCTGAATTCCGAGCCCCGGTGCCCGCAGGGCCCGCCCGACACTCAGGACCACCCAATAACCGCTCTGAGCGTCCCAGACCGACTTGCCACCGATGCAAGCAACCAGGGCATTTCATGGCTAGCTGCCCCCTTAATGCGCGCCAGACACCCAGGAATTACAATTACCCCTCTGGGTCATATCATCCGGCCCGGGCCCTCTGTGTTAACCAAGAGGCCCCTATGGAGTAATATTTGGGGCTGCTTCACGAGGCGGACCCTGTATATGCTGCCTCAGATAACCGCCAGCACCATCGGCAGAAGGTATGGCTTGAGGGGCGATCTACCGAGGGATTGAGAGACACAGGGGCTACTATCACGCTGGTACAGAGTCATTTGGTGCCGGAGCACAAGCGATCCGGACAGACTGTGGCCGTTAGAGTGGCGGGGGGGATGTGTACAAAATTCCAACAGCTAAAGTGCCTCTTGATTGGGGAGCAGGAAAGGGGGCTGTGAACGTGGGCATAATGGATAATTTACCTGCCAAAGTACTACTGGGCAACGATTTGGGCCCCATGACTTCTGCCTATGCTCCAGTATGCAACAACGAGGCGGACCCAGTGACTACACGGGCCCAAGCCCGGACGGAGCGAGAGCTCTCACCAGTGCGGGAGACACAGGTAAGACCTACCCCGACCTTGCCTGACATGTTAGGCCCCATACCCTGGGACACCTCAGATGCTTTCGAGACAGAGTCTAAGACTGACCCGACCTTACAAAACTACCGGGAACGAGCAGAGACCGGAGGGGGCGGGGCAGATAACGAAACATTCTTATGGGAAAAAGGGAAACTATACCGCTGGACAGAGAAAAGGGGACAGCATAGGCAACAGCTGGTAGTGCCCCACAAATACCGTCAAGAAATCCTCAAGATAGGCCACGACATCCCCTTAGCAGGCCACCTAGCCGTAACCCGTACCCTACACCGCATTACTCACACGTTCTTTTGGCCAGGGGTACACGCTGACGTTAGAACTTACTGTAACACCTGCGATGTGTGTCAACAAGTAGGAAGGCGAGGCGATCACCCTAAAGCCCATCTAGTAAATATGCCCATTGTAGAGGAACCCTTCAGCCGGGTTGCTATTGACCTAGTGGGACCACTGGCTACCCCTAGTCCCTCCGGTAAGCGCTACATTCTTACCGTAGTGGACTACGCTACCAGGTACCCAGAGGCGGTCGCCCTATCCAACATACAAGCGGATACGGTAGCGAATGCACTAGTACAGGTGTTCTCCCGGGTAGGATTTCCAAAAGAAATCCTATCCGACCGAGGCACCCAATTTACGGCTGAATTGACCCAACAACTCTGGCAGGTTTGCAAAATTAAGTCCCTCCTGAGCTCCCCATACCACCCCCAGACGAACGGGCTGTGTGAGAGGTTCAATGGGACCCTCAAGCAAATGCTCAAGACGTTCACTCAGGAATACCAAAACTGGGAACGCTTCCTGCCGCACCTCCTATTTGCTTATCGGGAGGTGCCCCAGGAAACGACAGGGTTCTCTCCCTTCGAGTTGCTCTACGGAAGAAAGGTACGGGGACCCCTAAACCTGATCCGGGAGAACTGGGAGGGAGAGATGGAGACTGACGGTGTCCCCATTGTGCCATACGTGCTGGAACTCAGGGACCGAATGGAGCAATTAGCCAAATCCGTGCGGGCTAATCTCCAGTCGGCCCAGATAAGACAGAAGGTATGGTACGATCGGGGGGCCCGAAAGAGAATCTTCACTATAGGACAAAAGGTGTTAGTACTTAAGCCGGTGAAGACAGACAAATTACAGGCGTCCTGGCAGGGCCCCTACCAGATCGTAGAGAAAAGGGGAGACACCACTTATGTGATAGCTAGCTGCCACGACAACAATCTTAGAAAGACATTCCATGTAAACATGCTCAAGGAATATTTTGAGCGACCAGAGAACGTGACGGCCATATGTTGTTCCCCTCAGGAAGACCCCGACAGTCTACCCATTCCAGACCTATTAGAAAAGAGTCTCCCCACAGGTATAGTGGCTCAGGTTCAGATAGGAGACCGACTTAGCCCCACTGAAAGGGAGCAGCTCAACCAACTCCTACAGTCCAAACACCTCACCTTCTCCCCGAAGCCAGGGTACACTACTTTAACCACCCACCAGGTAGATACACCGGGACAAGCTCCCTTGCACCAGGCTCCGTACCGAATCCCCGAAGCAGTTAGGACAGGAATGAAGAAGGAGATCGATGAGATGCTCCAACTCAGGGTAATTGAGCCCTCCGATAGTCCCTGGGCCTCCCCAGTTGTCTTGGTGCCCAAGAAAGATGGGACCACCCGGTTCTGCGTAGACTATCGGAGGCTCAATGAAAAAACCATGACGGACGCTTACCCTATGCCCAGGGTAGACGAGCTACTTGATCGTATAGCCAGGGGAAATTACCTGACCACTATTGACCTCTGCAAAGGTTACTGGCAGATTCCCCTGGCCCGGAGGCTATCCCCAAGTCGGCATTCGTCACCCCATTCAGCTTATATCAGTTTAGGGTAATGCCGTTTGGGATGAAGAATGCCCCAGCTACATTCCAGCGCTTGGTGGATAGGCTCCTAGATGGCTTCCAGAGTTTTGCTTGCGCCTACCTGGACGACATAGCGATCCACAGTGAGTCCTGGGAGGACCACTTAGCTCACGTAGGAATGGTTCTGAATCAGATCCGGGCTGCTGGCCTGACTCTGAAGCCAGAAAAATGCCACTTTGGGATGGCCGAGGTACAGTACCTAGGTCACCGGGTGGGGTGTGGAAAGCAGCGACCAGAGCCGGCCAAGATAGAAGCTGTCGCCAATTGGCCCACCCCCATCACTAAGACTCAGGTCCTAGCCTTCCTGGGCACGGCAGGGTACTATAGACGGTTCGTACCAGACTACAGCACACTTGCCAAACCCCTGACTGACTTGACCAAGAAGAACTTACCTCGACAGGTCCTGTGGTCTCCCCACTGTGAAACGGCTTTCCAGGCTCTCAAAAATGCTCTAATTAACGCTCCTGTCTTGGTGGCCCCAGCCCTTAACAAACATTTTATCGTCCATACAGATGCTTCCATGTTCCGGCTGGGAGCCGTCCTCAGCCAAGTAGGCGAAGATGGAGGGGAGCATCCAGTTGCCTACATCAGCCGGAAGCTCCTGCCCCGCGAAGTCAGCTATGCAGCGGACGAAAAGGAGTGTTTGGCTTTGGTGTGGGCATTAAAGAAATTGACTCCCTATTTATATGGGCAGGAGTTCACTCTGGTCACCGACCATAACCCGTTGGTGTGGCTGAACCGGGTCTCTGGAGATAACGGCAGGCTATTACGTTGGAGTTTATCGTTGCAACCCTTCAATTTCACCATTACTTACAGACCTGGGAAACAGAATGGCAACGCCGACGGGTTGTCCAGACAAACCGACCTCAGCCCCCCATAACCAGCGGTCTGGACAGCCTTAGTCTGCCCCGAAAAGGGGTCAGACCTTGTCTGCCAGAGTGTTCCACAGAAAGGGAGCACTGTTACAGAAGCATTAGTTATTTTGTTGTGAAGAGCTTATTTCCCAGCAGCAATGCCTGAACCAGCCAAGCCAGCGCCTAAGAAGGGCTCCAAGAAAACCGTAACAAGTATCATTTCATAAAGAGTTAACTTTGATCAGCTTTTAGAAGCTATTTTCTAAATACAAGTTTGCTGGCCTCAGCTCTAATTAAGTTTAGTGATAAACATTCCCATTGTCTAATCCCCTCCGGAGTCAGACTGCTAATTGATAGATGGACTGCATTGTTTTCTTATGTGTAACTTGTTATCTGAAGTACTGTAATCCTATTGTGGCCTGTCAAAGGACATTGTCTCTCTATCTAAATGTGTGATGGGGGATTTTATGCTTCCCCCCTGGGAGTGCCCTGTGTGCATGTAACCTCAATAAAAAGCAGGCTGGGCATCCCAGTCCTGAGTTCTTGGTTGACCCTCAATCGCAGCGTTGACTCGTTTTTGTGGGCAGAAGGGTATCCTAGCTGTACTACAGCTAAGGGGGATTATTCTACATTTGCGAGACTCATATAGAATACTATGGAAAGCAGCTTCTCCCCTCTTCAGCAATAGGGATCCAGGCTACTAAGCGGTCCATCTCTCAGCGAGACTAAGGGTAACCGTAACAAATACATTTTTTATTGTTAGGATAGTGAGGGGGATAGCGGATAGAGGGTTAGACGTGTCGGGCTATGTTTGGGAGGCGTGTTAGACAGTACGGGAGATTTAATAATTTAGTCAGGCGCCGGCAGTTTCTAAAGTGCCGTAAGTCACTGGCGACTCCAGAAATTCGTACTTATGCAGATTTCTGGACATCGCTGGTTTATCAGACTTACGGAACTTTAGCATCTGACGGCGCCGTATATAGGATAGCTCGAGTTGCGAGCTGAAACTACGGGCGGCGGGGGTTCCCTTGCTTGCACCGCAAACTACGATCTTTATCGGATCGCGCCCCATATCCATGAATTCTGTTTCTAGACAGAAATGTATCCAAACCATTTTTAAATGTATCTAAGGTATTGGCATTCACTACCTCCTTTGGTAATGAGTTCCACAATTTTATTGCTCTTACAGTAAAAAAAACATTTCCGTTGCAGGAGATTAAATCTCCTTTCCTCCAGCCTTAAATTGTGACCTCTTGTAGATCATAAAGCTGTTTAAAATGTCATGCTCTGTCTGAATCATGAAAGAAACATTTTGATTTCATGTATTTTTAAGGTAAAACACTTGAGTTGCGAGCATTACTTGTGACACTGCATTTCATTGTATCACTTTAATGGAACTTTAATTTGTATGTTTCATTTTTCAGGTGTCCCTCGATGTCAGAAAAGAAAAGCTAATCAGGGTGAGAAACCCCTGGGGTTATGCAGAATGGAATGGAGCTTGGAGTGATAAGTACGTTTTATCTACAGTCCTAACAATGGCAGTTTAGCTCTATATATAGAAACTAAAACTTTACACATTACTGACCATAGATAATTATAGGTTTGATCACAATATGTTAAAAAGTTTATCAAATGATTTACCTACAACACTCCCAATAGATTTTTGGTGATTTCCTGTAGAAAATAAATTTGGAAAGCTGCAATACTTACAACTTCCTATGTCTTTAACCCCATTAGTTATTAACCCAAAAATGTCATGCTGTACAAATTAGAATGTAATTTTTCGCACTAGAATATTTCTTTAAATGGACATTAAAGGGACTCAAAAATGTTCTCCCCTTTAATTTGTTCCCAATGATCCACTTCACCTGCTGGAGTAAATTAAATTGTTTACAAGTATTTCCATTAACCTTATATTGGCATTTGAAATAGTTTATTTAGCCTGTGGTATCCCCACCCTTCATGATTTTTTTTGGCCTTGAGGCCAAGCTGTGTTAACACAGCCAGTAGAAGAAATTACACTCCCAGTGGGTTATAGAAGAGATAAGGTAATAAAATGTTAATTTTTCATTGCTCTCTCTAAGTATTGGTGATTGGTTTATGGACAGATATAAGATATAGAAGCATTTATATGTACACAATGTGATAAAGTAATGAGATCTGATTATACCTACAAGCTCAACCCATTTTATTAGGTTGTGGCTTCAAAACACAAAATCAGCTAATTCATATACACAAATAAGCCTTAAAAAAGCAAATCTCATACATTTTATACTCTGCAGCTGGTAAAAAAAGTAATTGGAAACACATTAAGGGAAAAACTATTTTATAGTATACTGTCCCTTTAAGCACTATATAAATGCTATATACAATGACATATTAAAAACATAAAGATTAGCCTGAGGAAATGCAGATATGTTTGTTACAATTATTTTAGTTTTATAAATATTGAAAAAAATAATTGTACAGTTTTTTAGTGAATATAACGTAATGGCCACTAACATATTGTCACATAGGCTTCACTAGGTTTAACCCCTTAGTGACCAGACCATTTTTAATTTTTCTTACCGTTAAGGACCAGCGCTGTTTTTACATTTCTGCTGTGTTTTTGTTTAGCTATAATATTTTCCTCTTACTCATTTACTGTACCCACACATATTATATACCGTTTTACTCGCCATTAAATGGACTTTGTAAAGATACCATTATTTTCATCATATCATATAATTTATTATAAAAAATTATAAAATATGATGAAAAAATTGAAAAAAACACAATTTTTCTAACTTTGACCCCTAAAATCTGTTACACATCTACAACCACCCAAAAACACCCATGCTAAATAGTTTCTAAATTTTGTCCTGAGTTTAGAAATACACAATGTTTACATGTTCTTTGCTTTTTTGCAAGTTATAGGGCAATAAGTACAAGTAGCACTTTGCTATTTCCAAACAATTTGTTTTCAAAATTAGCGATAGTTACATTGTAACACTGATATCTGTCAGGAATCCCTGAATAACCCTTCACATGTACATATTTATTTTTAGTAGACAACCCAAAATACCCACTTGTATTATGCCCAGGAGTGAAGGGGTTAATTAGGTAGCATGTAGGGTTAATTTTAGCTTTAGTGTAGAGATCAGCCTCCCACCTGACACATCCCACCCCCTGATCCTTCCCTGACCCTTCTCAAACAGTTCTCTTCCCTCCCCCAACCCACATGTCACCCCCATCTTAAGTACTGGCAGAAAGTTTGCCAGTACAAAAATAAATGGCTTTTTTAATATAAATTTTTAAAAATTTATATTCTGCAATGTAGGATCCTCCCTTAATCCCCCACCTCCCTGATCCCCCCCAAACAGCTCTCTAACTCTCCCCCCGCTACCTATTTGCCGCCATCTTGGGTACTGGCAGCTGTCTGCCAGCACCCATTTCGCAAATAATTTGGTGTTTTTAATAAAAAAAAATAAAAACCCCAAATTATTTCTGTAGTGTAGCTGCCCCCCCTCATTACCCTACCCCCTCCCAGATCCCTTTCCCAACACGTATTCCCCTCTCTCCCTTCTTGCCTTTCCAGTTTACTTTAATCACCAATTTTGCTTTGTTCTCTTCGTATTCTTAGTTGAAAGCTAATTCTAGGAGGTTCATATGCTAATTTCTTAGACCTTGAAGACTGCTTCTAATGTGATTGTATTTTGACCACTAGAGGGCATTAGTTCATGTGTTTCATATAGATAACATTGCGCTCATGCATGTGAATTTATCCTGGAGTGAGCACTGATTGGCTAAAATGCAAGTTTGTCAAAAAACTGAAATAAGGAGCAGTTTGCAGAGGCTTACAAGTTAATCACAGAGGTAAAAAGTGTATTTCTATAACAGTGTTGGTTATGCAAAACTGGGGAATGGGTAATAAAGGGATTATCTTTCTTTTTAAACAACAAAAATTCATGTGTTGTCTGTCACTTTAAAACCCCTGAGGACGTGCTAGGCACGTCCTTGGTTGTTAATGACCGTTTTTTGTAGGACGTGCCTGGCACGTCCTCGGTCATTAAGGGTTTAAAAAGCATATTCAACTTATCTTATTTCTTATCCTGAGTCATAATGTCACAGGGTTTAATCTCCCTTTATCATGTAAGAACTTCACCAATTTCTGAAGTTTTTTTTTTTAATTAGAAAAATAAGATATGGATACAAAATATCACTATGATTTACTAGACAGGATAGAAAAGGTTCTGGTCCACTCAATGTTAATGTTACTTGTGAACTAGTGGAATTTTTTGAACATACTGTACAGTGTTAGAGAAAAATACTTAATTCTGCCATTTTTTCCTATGCTTTATATTAAATTGATGCTTGTAGTTTTAAAACAATACACTTTTTTTTCCTGTACTTCTTCTATGTTCCTTTGTATTGCACTCGCTAAGCTCATTAGTTCTGGGACTGATTTATCTCGCCAATCAGAATGGGTGGAAACCAATTTATCATGGATTTCTTTATTCAGTGCCGACACCAATGTGGCAGTGAGCATTTTTCCATACCTTGGTCTTCAAGGTTACCTCCCCTTGGGGCTAGGGTTACCAGGTGTCCGGTATTAGACCGGACAGTCCGGTATTTTACTTTCCTGTCTGGTAATATTTTGTAGAAATCCGGACAAAGGGTAAGAATAGCAGGCTAGCAGTGCGCAGCGTAATCAGACTGACACACACATACTGGACCATCCACAGTCGCAACCAAGCATTTTCTGGGAGGTCTGTCACGGCGGGGGCCGGACGCCCATCACAACTTGCAACAATATCATATGGGCCAGTGAGTCTTAAATACAAACCGCACCAACACTGCTGCGTCTCTGCTCCAAAACAAGTGTTTTGCACTGTTAGAGACTTAGGCAGGCACACAGCGGTGGTGCGGTTTCCACGGGCTACGACCGTGATGTGTCCAGTCAGAGCGGGGAAGCAGGCAGCGGCCCTTTTTTTAGATAAGCAGCTGACTGATGTACGTCGGCCTGGGAGGACGTCACATGTGCCGTGTCACGCGGTGCACTTGCAAGCTCAGCCTCCGAGCGGAAGGAAGACAGATCAAGAAGTGGTGCAGAGTACGGGCTGGAGAAAGAGAGAGAAGGTTGGTAAGTGGCACTAGGCTGAGGTGTGCCATGTTTTTAGGCCAGCTAGCTCACCTGTGACCTGACCTGCTAATTGCTGCACATTTGTATGTGGTGATGTACAGTGTTATCTCACTACAGAAAAAATATTCTTTCTTCAGTCTGTATGTTTATTATTTCCATTTTTCAAGAATAAAAAAAAATACTGGGACTTTCAGTGTCAGGTTGCCTGATTCTGATAGCCCCAGTATTTATTTTTAATGTTGAAAATGAAAATAATAAACATACAGAATGAAGAAAGAAGATTTTTTTTCTGTAGTGAGATAACACTGTACATCCATCATATTAGGAATAGCTGGAAATCTCCCTCTACTGATGGGTCACTCACTCACCAAACTTCTGAGTGTCTGTGCCTCATCAGGGTATTGTTAGTTTGCATTCATTGCTTACAGTGTAAAGGTCCAATATTCACAAAATGTCCTCAAAACATCATCCATAGTTATAATTTGAGTTACACAGTTCTCAAGTTCCAGTCAAAATAAGTTTAACCCCTTGGTAACAAAGATGTGTTTGTACAGTTTTGTATTTCATTTGTTAAGCCAGAGATATTGATACAAAATATGCTGTCTGTGTGGTCTGAGACTGAGACTCTGTATAAGTGGGAAGTTTAACCTTCAAGTGTAATTTGAAAACTAACAGTTTGAGTTCACCTCACCATGAGGTCTGTGTTTGCAATATCACCCTAAAAAATAATAATATATATATATATATATATATATATATATATATATATATATATAGTAAAAGCTAAAGTAGAACAGAACCCGGTGTTGATCCGTGATATCCCACACCAATAACAGCTAGTACCAGAGATATGATATATAACCAATTTAATGCAAAACAAGCATAACGTTTCAGCCCCCACAGGAGCCTTGGTCACATGCAGCAAGTCAAGTCAAAGACAGGCATAAAATACAAAACCAATGCAGAACCTTAAATACCCCCACCCACCAATCAGATAAGTAACACGGAACCGCCAGTACATGAGAGTCTAAACACAGCTGTATCACATAGCAATCTGTATTGACCGCGAACGGCCACTCGCAACCAAGACAACAGTGTGTTAACAGACAGCAAGGAACAACGTATCGCCACTGTGCATGCGTATGTGATGACATCATCACGCCAACGCGGGTAACCATGGAGATCACAAATACAAAGGCCTCTAGCTACGGCGCACAATCGTGTCTGGCCAATCCGAAATGAGCAATGGCTCAATCAATGCTTGTGTATATAATAACCATGGCAACCACACGAAGCGTCATATGTGATATTAAGACACAAATAGATACATAGGAGTGCGATATTGCTAAGGCGAAAAATTGTACAAAGATTACCATAATTGTACAAATTACTAGTAACTATAAATAAAAAAAAATATACCACGTCATCACATAGCACAGGCAGATAATATGGCGGAAATGTGTTGGTGTACTCATATCTGATCAGAAAACATCTAGTGAAATTTTTTTTATATTAAAACAATGAATTGGCATGTTAGCAGGACACACTAGTGTTAACAGCAAAAAAAAATATACTTAGAGAGCCAAATACGGCTACATAATATAAAGCAAACAAATCAAACTTCAGTATATATTATGATATCAATCCCTAGTGTCATAAGATAGCAGCCAATAAGCAACAGTGTACATTAATCAACAGTGTGCATAGGGAACATGGTAGAGACTGGTCTCCAAGATGAGAGAAAGACCACAGTCACTTGTAGAAACAACTGTAATCGATCATCACATTCAGGCCTTTTGGAGCAATTGTATCAAGACGATGAATCCAACGTGTCTCCATCTTCAGAAGGGCCTTAGCCTGATCACCCCCACGTCTAAATTTAGGTATGTGATCAATAAGAATAGTCCTCAGAGTAGAGATGGAGTGACCAGCTTGTTGAAAGTGGCGTGCCACTGGTTGGTCGGATGTTCCTTTATCCAAAGCTAATCTGATAGCTGTTTTGTGGTTGGCCAACCTCTCTCTGAAGGAGGTAATGGTCTTTCCCACGTAGTATAAAGAACAAGGACAAATGATCACGTAGGTCACATGGTCTGAAGTGCAGGTCAACCGATGTCATATACTGTAGGTCTTATTCGTGTGCAGGTGATGAAACCTGTTGCCAACGATCATACCATTACAGGTAATGCAATTGCCACATCTATAGCACCCCTTCTTTCCAGGGGGTAACCAAGTATGGTTTTGGTAGCTTGTAATTGGATCGGTCCTCACCAAAAGGTCCCTCAGATTCTGTGCCCTCTTATATACCAATCTCGGAGGAGGCAATTCGCCAAATGGTAATGAAGTATCCGTTGATACTATCGGCCAATGTTGTTTGATCACTTGATGGACCTTCCGTGATGCTGGTGTATACGTGGTAATGAAATTCATACGCTGTTCAGCCGGCTTGAGTGGTTTAGTCAGCAACAATTGTTGGTTGAGTGTCCGTGCATTTTCACATTGTGCCATGATTAACGGTTTAGGATAACCTCTGTCAGCAAATTTCTGAGCCATTATTTCAAGTTGTTCCTTCTTGCGGGCCTCCTCGGTGTTGTTGCATACAACACGCAGGAGCTGGGAAGAACTGACTCCTTTTTTGGAAAGTAGGGTGAAAACTATTGTAATGAAGTATTGAGTTCCTATCAGTCGGTTTATTATATAATGTTGTATAAAGTCTTAACCCAGATGGTGTCTCTTTCTTGTAAATCTCAAGGTCTAAAAAATGTATACACATATCATTAATGTCCATCTTGAACCATACAGTAGAATTCAGGGCATTAAGATTATGGAACCAAGAGGTCAAAGACTCACTGTCACCTCTCCAAACCATAAATACATCATCTATGTAACGCTGGAAAAATCTGATAGAACCCTGATTTAAGGTTCTGCATTGGTTTTGTATTTTATGCCTGTCTTTGACTTGACTTGCTGCATGTGACCAAGGCTCCTGTGGGGGCTGAAACGTTATGCTTGTTTTGCATTAAATTGGTGATATATCATATCTCTGGTGCTAGCTGTTATTGGTGTGGGATATCACGGATCAACATCGGGTCCTGTCCTACTTCAGCTTATACTATTTTGGATTTCATTTGGCCGTGCACAGAGTGATTGTGAGAGTTGGCGAGTGCTGATCTTCTGTACAATACTATATATATATATATATATATATATATACACAAATGTGTGTGTATGTGTATATATATATATATATGTGTGTGTGTGTGCTTGTATATATATATATATATATATATATACACACACACACACACACACATATATATATATATATATATATGTGTGTGTGTGTGCTTGTGTGTATGTATGTATGTATGTGTGTGCATATATATATATATTATTTGTATATATTTATATATATAATAAAACACATTTAAAATAATGTGTGTGCTTTTTTTGTGCCGCAATCACTACCGTGTTTTAAACCCCGCATCTTTCTCCCCCCATTATCCATTTGGCTGTCCAGTATTTTTTTGAAGTAAAGATGTCAACCCTACTTGGGGCATATAGATCTTGCCATGAGGTGGTATGGGGCACATAAGATACCACAGTCAAAACTGGGGGGGGGCACTAATAATTTTCCTCCAGCAATACTAAAACCCAGCATCTTTCTTTTATTACTCAGAGCATGCAGTTTAAACAATGTTCCATCTTATGTCCATTATCAGATTCCCTTTATTCACTTGGTATTCTTTATTTAAGGATCAACAAGGCATCACTGAGAGTTAGCTGAACACATCAGGTGAACCAAAGATAAGGGGCATATATATGCAGCCTACAATCAACAGCTAGGTCTCAGTAATGCATTCCTCCTCCCAAACCTACCTAGGAAAACTTTTGGGTTTATATATACTGTACACATATACAGCGCATACATATATATATATATATATATAAAAAAAATTTTTACATAAACATTCACACTCTCGCACACATGTATTTACTTTCAAAGACACTCACTGACAAACTGGCACACAGATTCTACACGCAAACCCTAGGACGAGGCCACATAGTCCACAAGGTCTTGGCATGCAGTCGCAAATGGCAATAGACAGCCAGATGCCAGTGCCCACATACAATCAGACCCACAACAAACATCTAACCTTATAAATGTGAGGGGGCTACCATTAGTGACCAGATAACTTTCAGGGGTTAAGTACTAGTGGTCTATCAGTTGTGAAAATACTTGAGGGCAGTAAAGATGAAATTACAAATGGAGTAACTAGCAAATCAGACCTCTTAAGGGTTCACTACTAGAATCTTGTGTATATTGTAATTATATTAATTCCACTGATGAGATATCACTAGGACCATAATGTACAAAGGTATGGCTATTGCAGTGTAACTTGTGCAGGTCACAGTAGTGCTGGCCTTTAAAACTCCAGGTAACCCATTTAATGCCAAGCAGGGATGCAAAGCCCCTAGATGCCACCTAAGCACAGCATACAACCCTATGGTGTTTTCAGGGAAGACATTCATATGTGTGTGTGAGAAATGTAATTCAGTTAAACAAAAGTTTCTAGCAGCACATGAAATCTAGGACCAAAAGGGTTAAAAAAAATATTTCCTGCTCCGTACTGGAGGGAGGGGGGTTGGGAGAGCACTTGCCCAGTACAGCAGCTGCAGCACACATCATATGAAGTAGATGTGTTGTTTTAAACCCATTAAATTAATTTTAAATAATTTAACCCCTTCACTACCGGAGAATTTCTAGCATTTTGCTATCACTCAGTATAAACAGAACCAGAGCCTTTGTTTTTTATTTGCCTATGAAAACTTAAGGATCAACTTAAACAACCTTTGAAACGTGTCAGGGAATTTTTATATTATACTTCTTATACCTTTTTACTTGATTTTAAGTTATTGTTGTGACAATTCTTAGCTAGTTATCTAGTGCTATTTTTTTGTACTTGATTCTTTTATTGCCAATAACTGTCAGCCATGTGGGGCTACTCCACGGACATTACTCAATATTAATTTACTATATGGAATCCTGGAACTCTATCTGACACTCACACGTGGAGAGACCGACTTAGGTCTTACATGCTGTATACATACCTCATTTTGTTTGAGGATGATAAATGTGAGTGCTATGTGTGTTGTATTTTAATTGCCTTATTGTAAATAAAGCTGTATTACACTATATACTCTCTCTTGTCTCCCTGGGTACCCCTACGTTGGAGAAAGTTTATACCAGGACAGAGAAGCACTCCAAGAGGCTAATTACACACCTGCACAGGAAGCTTGTGGGATATCTTCATCACAAGAAGTATATCCCCACATACTCCAGGAGGCTGACGAAATTGGAATAGTCATCTGATTCGGATGTTAGGAAGAGATTCGACTATCTACACATACCCCCAGTGCGGCATACTTACCTCATTAGATTGGGGTAATATCTGGTAAGGGTATTGCATACCACCTTTTATCTTATATCAGCTGATATATGGCGAATCACCATTGATTGACTATATCCTAAGGACTTACATGAACTGTTCAGTTTATCTATATTTTCTGCTATAGTGGATATACAGGCGCTGTAAAAACCTTTGTTCCTATATTTACTCCTACTGACTGGGGTTACATATCTCATACAGTATCTGTCTTGTATAGCTGCCTCTAATATCCTACTCCCCTCAGACAAGCGCTACCCGCAGAGTATCGCTTGGGTCTACTCAGTGTACTGAGTGGTCTCATTCTACTTGTTTTTCTATATATATATATATAATCATTTGAAATAGACAGCTCAAGGTATTGATCTAGGCCCATTTTGGTATATTTGGTGCCACTATTTGGCTGCCGAATACAATCATATAAAAAAAATTGTTAAATTTTTCGCAAACTTTGGGTTTCTCACTGAAATTATTTACACACAACGTCTGCAGTCATTTAACAAATGGTTGTAAAAGCTTCTCTGGGGTCCCCCTTGTTCAGAAACAGCAGACATGCATAGCTTTGCAATTAGTTTTTGGCAAATAGAAGGCCGCTAATTGTAGCTCTGCACCATTCTTGAAATTCCTGGCAGTGAAGGGGTTAATGAGTTAGTGTGTAAAGTTAGTTTTTACTGTAGTGTAGAGAATACCATCTCACGTGACACCTCCTACCCCCTGATCCTATACCTGACCCTGCCCAAACAGCTCTCTTCTCCCACCCCTAGTCATCACCATTTTAGATACTGTCAGACAGTCTGCCAGTATGCAGTTTAGGGCTTCTTTTTTTTTTTATAATATATTTATGTATGTATTTCTGTAGTTTAGAGGTCCATCCTCACTTCTCTCTTCCCTGAACCCCTTTAATAGCTCTCTAACCCACCCCCTCCCAGTGCCTGATGCCATATTTGTTACTGGCAGCTAGTTTGCCAGTACTAAATGATTAGTTTTCATCTTTTTTAATTTCATTTTATGATTTCATTTTGTCTGTAGTGTAGGCCCCCTCTCACCCCCCTCCCTCTGAGAATGCAATGAAGCCCCCTCCCCAGTAGTATTTTTTATTTATATTATTTTATATTATAAATAATATATTATTTTCCCCAATATGTTGACTGTGTACAGTGTCACTATGCACTTGCAGCATGCTGCTGCCGTATATGCAAGTACAATTTACAACTGAGTGTCAGGCAGGAGCAGGCAGGAGCTAGGACCGGGTGGACTACTCAGTGTGTGCTGACGTCCGTGACGTCACACTACACCACCACGGCGCTCGTCGCACTGCCTGCTGCTGCCTGAGAGGCTGAGTCATATAATTGACTCCAGTCTCCACCCTCCGCTCGCACGTGCGGTAAGGAGCTCTATATGCCTGCACAGTGATCTCAATGTATTCACTGTGCAGGCGTAGCTCCGCCCCAGCCTCATGCCTATAGAGGCATAATCGCACAGGCTGAAGTGTGCGGTCGTTTCAGCCTGTGCTCTGTCTCCTCCCCCAGCCTCTTGATCCGGTGTCTGATAGGCTCCCTGGCTCACGTGATGGCCCCCACGAGGCTCCTCCCGGCTCAACGGTGCAAAAATCTTTGTGGAGATAGCCGTTGAGCTGAGAGGAGGCTTTGCATAGAGCTCTGTGCAAAAATTATTCAAACTCTTGAGAAAACTTCTAAAAACGACTTTAGTTTGCTGCCTGCTGGCTGCTGCTGTATATCAGAGAGACTCTCTCTCTGAGACAGTCAGACTGACAACATCAACAGTCAATATTTGCTGCTGCAGAGTAGACTCAGACTGCAGTGTGCAAATAGGCTAATAGCCATTATTACATTAGGCTTAGCTTAGCAATAGAGTTTAGAACTTTAGATTCACTAGTGTATTCTATTATCAGAAGATACTAATATATTATATTAGTTCAGTAAGTTGTTTGACAGTTTGTGGGCAGATATTTTAATGATTTTTGCTGCAGGCCTGCAGTTTTTTATATAGAGTAACTGAGTTGAGTCTTGAACTTGAACTACTAGTGTTTTAAAAAAAAAATCATTTTTTTTTTCTACTTGTAATTTAAACAACAGATAGAGTCTGAGTCTGAGAATAGCAAGCTTAGGAGTATACTGGACTTTTAGGGAGTTCTTTAACAATTTAGTTCTAGTTGATATTTTCTAATAGCTGCAGAGCAGCAGAGCTAGCTACCTACCTACAAGTTATATATTAGATAACAACCGTCAAACTATTAAACTATTACTTCAAGTTGAGTTGTATATTTTCTAACAGCTGCAGAGCTACCTACCTGCTACCTACAAGTTATATATTACATAACAACCGCCAAACTATTAAACTTACTTCAAGTTGAGTTGTATATTTTCTAACAGCTGCAGAGCTACCTACCTGCTACCTACAAGTTATATATTATATAACAACCGCCAAACTATTAAACTATTACTTCAATTTGAGTTGTATATTTTCTAACAGCTGCAGAGCTACCTACCTACTACCTACAAGTTATATATTACATAACAACCGCCAAACTATTAAACTATTACTTCTAGTTGAGTTGTATATTTTCTAACAGCTGCAGAGCTACCTACCTACAAGTTATATATTACATAACAACCGCCAAACTATTAAACTATTACTTCAAGTTGAGTTGTATATTTTCTAACAGCTGCAGAGCTACCTACCTACAAGTTATATATTAGATAACAACCGCCAAACTATTAAACTATTACTTCAAGTTGAGTTGTATATTTTCTAACAGCTGTAGAGCTACCTACCTGATACCTACAAGTTATATATTAGATAACAACCGCCAAACTATTAAACTATTACTTCAAGTTGAGTTGTATTTTTTCTAACAGCTGCAGAGTAGTGATGTCACGAACAGTTCGCCGGAGAACAGTTCCCGGCGATCTTAGCTTGTTCGCGTTTGCCGCGGCGGGTGAACATATGCGATGTTCGATCCGCCCCCTATTCGTCATCATTGAGTAAACTTTGACCCTGTATCTCACAGTCTGCAGACACATTTCAGCCAATCAGCAGCAGACACTCCCTCCCAGACCCTCCCAGCTCCTGGGCAGCAGTCATTTTAGATTCATTCTGATACTGCATTCTTAGTGAGAGGAGGGATAGTGCTGCTGCTGCTGCTGATTTTATAGGGAAATTGATAGCTAGGCTAGTGTATTCAGTGTCCACTACAGTCCTGAAGGACTCATCTGATCTCTGCTGTAAGGACAGCACCACAAAAAGCCATTTTTAGGGCTAGAACTTCAGCCCAAAAAGCCCTTTTTAAGGCTAGAACTTCAGTCGTTTTTTTTTAAAAAAAAATTGTAATCTAATTGCATTTGCCTGCCTGTCAGCCTGTGTGTGAGGCTCACAGCATATACTGTGCCTACTTGCTCACTACCACCACTCATATCTGGTTAACATTAGTGTAAATTAAAAAAAAAAAAACTTTTACATCAGTTTGCTAGTGTAATCTAATTTCATTTTCCAGCAGGCCTGTGTGTCAGGCACACAGCATATACTGTGCCTAATTGCTCTGTTTTCCACCACTCATATTTGGTGTAACATTAGTGTAAAAATGTTTTTAAAAAAAACTTTTACATCAGTCTGCTAGTGTAATCTAATTTCAGTTGCCAGGCCAGCCTGCCACTGCCAGCCTTAGTGCCACCACTCATATCTTTTGTAACATTAGTGTAGCTTTTTAAAAAAAAAAACTTTTACATCAGTCTGCTAGTGTTATTTAATTTTAGTTGCCAGGCCAGCCTGCCACTAGTGCCAGCCTGTGTGTCAGGCTCCCAGCATACACAGTGCCTACTTCCATCCTCAGTGCCACCACTCATATCTGTTGTAACATTAGTGTAAATTTTTTTAAAAAAAAACTTTTACATCAGTGTGCTAGTGTTATTTAATTTTAGTTGCCAGGCCAGCCTGCCACTAGTGCCAGCCTGTGTGTCAGGCTCCCAGCATATACTGTGCCTACTTCCTCAGTGCCACCACTCATATCTGTTGTAACATTAGTGTAAATTTAAAAAAAAAAACTTTTACATCAGTCTGCTAGTGTTATTTAATTGCAGTTGCCTGCCTGCCAGCGTGTGTGCCAGGCCCACTTTCCAACTAGTGCCACCAATCATATTTGTTATAACAGTAGTGTAAAAATTAAAAAAAAAAAACTTTTTTGACTGTGAAACATCAGTCTGTTAGTGTAATCTAATTGAAGTTGCCTGCCTGCCAGCGTGTGTGCCAGGCCCACTTGTGAAGTTAGTGGCACCACTCATATTTGTTGTAACAGTAGTGTAAATATTTAAAAAAAAAAAAATTTGACTGTGAAACATCAGTCTGCTAGTGCAATCGAATTGCAGTTGCCTGCCTGCCAGCGTGTGTGCCAGGCCCACTTGCCAACTAGTGCCACCAATCATATTTGTTATAACAGTATTGTAAATATTTTTTAAAAAAACTTTTTTGACTGTGAAACATCAGTCAGCTAGTGTAATCTGATTGCAGTTGCCTGCCTGCCAGCGTGTGTGCCAGGCCCACATGCCAACTAGTGCCACCAATAATATTTGTTATAACAGTAGTGTAAATATTTTTAAAAAAAAATTATTTGACTGTGAAACATCAGTCTGCTACTGTAATCTAATTGAAGTTGCCTGCCTTCCAGCGTGTGTGCCAGGCCCACTTGCCAAGTTAGTGGCACCACTCATATTTGTTGTAACAGTAGTGTAAATATTTTTTAAAAAAACTTTTTTGACTGTGAAACATCAGTCTGCTAGTGCAATCGAATTGCAGTTGCCTGCCTGTCAGCGTGTGTGCCAGGCCCACTTGCCAACTAGTGCCACCAACCATATTTGTTATAACAGTATTGTAAATATTTAAAAAAAAAACTTTTTTGACTGTGAAACATCAGTCAGCTAGTGTAATCTAATTGCAGTTGCCTGCCTGCCAGCGTGTGTGCCAGGCCCACTTGCCAACTAGTGCCTTCAATCATATTTGTTATAACAGTATTGTAAATATTTAAAAAAAAAAACTTTTAAGACTGTGAAAAATCAGTCAGCTAGTGTAATCTAATTGCAGTTGCCTGCCTGCCTGCCTGCCAGCGTGTGTGCAAGGCCCACTTGCCAACTAGTGCCACCAATCATATTTGTTATAACAGTAATGTAAATATTTAAAAAAAAAACTTTTTTGACTGTGAAACATCAGTCTGCTATTGTAATCTAATTGAATTTGCCTACCTGCCAGAGTGTGTGCCAGGCCCACTTGCCAAGTTAGTGGCACCACTCATATTTGTTGTAACAGTAGTGTAAATATTTAAAAAAAAAACTTTTTTGACTGTGAAACATCAGTCTGCTAGTGTAATCTTATTGCATTTGCCTGCCTGCCAGCGTGTGTGCCAGGCCCACTTGCCAACTAGTGCCACCAATCATATTTGTTATAACAATATTGTAAATATTTAAAAAAAAAAATTTTGACTGTGAAACATCATTCAGCTAGTGTAATCTAATTGCAGTTGCCTGCCTGCCAGCTTGTGTGCCAGGCCCACTTGCCAACTAGTGCCACCAATCATATTTGTTATAACAGTAGTGTAAATATTAAAAAAAAAAAATTTTGACTGTGAAACATCAGTCTGCTAGTGTAATCTAATTGCAGTTGCCTGCCTGCCAGTGTGTGTGCCAGGCCCACTTGCTAAGTGCCACCAATCATATTTGTTATAACAGTAGTGTAAATATTTTTTTGAAAAAAAAAATTGACTGTGAAACATCAGTCTGCTAGTGTAATCTAATTGAAGTTGCCTGCCTGCCAGCGTGTGTGCCAGGCCCACTTGCCAAGTTAGTGGCACCACTCATATTTGTTGTAACAGTAGTGTAAATATTTAAAAAAAAACTTTTTGGACTGTTAAACATCAGTCTGTTAGTGTAATCTTATTGCATTTGCCTGCCTGCCAGCGTGTGTGCCAGGCCCACTTGCCATTGTTAGTGGCACCACTCATATATGTTGTAATAGTAGTTTAAATATTTAAAAAATAAACATTTTTGACTGTGAAACATCAGTCTGCTTTTTTGTGTCAGGCTCACAGTGTATACTGTGCCCATTTGCCCAGTGGCACCACTCATATTTTGTTGCATAGTAGTGTAAGTCTACATTTAAAAAAAAAAATGACAGGCAGAGGCAGGCCACCCCACAGGTGCCATCATGGTGCTGTGATTCCCTTTGACCCTACAATAATGCCCAGTGTTCAGAGGCCACGTGCCACGAATGCGAAAAGTTCTGAGGAGGACCTAGTTGAATGGCTAACACAGGACACCCAATCTTCTACAGCTTCCGCTCCTAACCTTGACGCACCATCCACCTCCAGCTTAGCTTCGGGCACCTTTCAAGTGACCAGTGCCACTCGCCCGCCTGCCGCCACCACCAACACTAGCACCACAGCCGCTTCACTTGATCTGTCAGAGGAGTTATTGACACATCAGTTGGAAGAAATGAGTGATGCGCAACCATCATTGACAGAGGATATAGATAACAGTGATATGTCTCAGTCAGGCAACATTACAGACATGGACATACGGTGTGATGATGATGGTGATGTTGTACCCGCTGCTGCTTCCTTTGTTGATTTGTCAGATACAAGTGAAGCAGTTGATGATGATGCCACGTGGGTGCCTGCTAGAAGAGAAGAAGAAGAGGGGGAAAGTTCAGATAGGGAGACAGAGAGGAGGAGACGAGTTGGAAGCAGGGGGAGGTCGTCGCAAGGAGCTAGTGGCACAGTCAGACAGCATGCATCGGCACCCGGGTCAGCCAGACAGCACGCCAATCAACGCATGCTGTTGCCACCACCAGAATGCCGTCATCGCAGATCTCAGCAGTGTGGCATTTTTTTTGTGTGTCTGCCTCTGACAACAGCGATGCCATTTGCAACCTGTGCCAAAAGAAACTGAGTCGTGGGAAGTCCAACACCCACCTAGGTACAACTGCTTTGCGAAGGTACATGGTCTCATATCACAAATGCCGATGGGATGAACACATGAGTAGAAGCAGCAAACAAACTCAAAGCCGCCATCCTCCTCCTGGTCCAGCATCTTCAGCCACGTCAACCACTGCTGTACTCCTTGCCCCCTCTCAACCATCCACCACTCAGTCTCTCTTACGTAGCAGTTCCTGGTCATCTGCCCACAGTCAGGTGTCTGTCAAGGACATGTTTGAGTGTAAGAAGCCAATTTCCCAAAGTCACCCCCTTGCCCGGCGTCTGACAGCTGGCTTGTCTGAACTCTAAACCCGCCAGCTTTTACCATACAAGCTTGTGGAGTCAGAGGCGTTCAAAAAATTTGTATCTATTGGGACACCGCAGTGGAAGGTACCTGGCCGAAATTTCTTTTCACAAAAGGCAATCCCCAACCTGTACTCGATTGTGCGAAAGGAAGTAATGGCATGTCTGGCACACAGCGTTGGGTCCATCTGACCACTGATAGTTGGTCTGCAAAGCATAGTCAGGGCAGGTATATCACCTACACTGCGCATTGGGTAAACCTGCTGATGGCTGACAAGCATGGAATGCGTGGCTCTGCAGAGGAGTTGGTGACACCGCCACAGCTTGCAGGCAGGCCTGCTGCTACCTCCTCTACTCCTCCTACTCCATCCTCTTCCATAACCTCTTCCTCGGCTGAGTCCTCTTCTGCTGCTGCGTCTTGCTCCAAATCAACGGCACCCCCCCAGCTCCCCAGCTATTCAACATCCTGGATACGGCAGTGTCATACCGTCTTGGGGTTGACTTGCCTGAAAGCAGAGAGTTACACCGCACCAGCACTCATGTCCGCCCTGAACGCACAGGTGGATCAGTGGCTGACTCCGCACCAACTGGAGATTGGCAAAGTTGTTTCTGACAATGGAAGTAATTTGGTGGCGGCATTGAAATTAGGCAAATTGACACATGTGCCGTGCATGGTACATGTGTATAATCTGATTGTACAACGCTTTGTGCATAAGTACCCAGGCTTACAGGATGTCCTGAAGCAGGCCAGGAAGGTGTGCGGCCATTTCAGGTGTTCCTACATGGCCATGGCGCACTTGTCAGATATCCAGCGGCGAAACAACCTGCCAGTGAGGCGCTTGATTTGCGACAGCCCGACACGTTGGAATTCAACACTCCTAATGTTCGACCGCCTGCTCCAACAAGAAAAAGCTGTTAACGAGTATTTGTATGACCGGCGTGCTAGGACAGCCTCTGGGGAGCTAGGGATTTTTTTGCCACGTTACTGGACGCTCATGCGCAATGCCTGTAGGCTCATGCGTCCTTTTGAGGAGGTGACAAACCTAGTCAGTCGCACCGAAGGCACCATCAGCAACATCATACCATTTGTTTTCTTCCTGGAGCGTGCCCTGCGAAGAGGGCTGGATCAGGCCGTAGATGAGCATGAAGAGGAAGAGGAAGAGTTGTGGTCTCCATCACCACCAGAAACAGCTTTATCAGCATCGCTTGCTGGACCAGCGGCAACGCAGGAAGAGGATTGTGAGGAAGAGGAGTCAGAGGAGGAATGTGGCTTTGAGGAGGAGGAGGAAGACCAAGCACAACAGGCATCCCAGGGTGCTAGTTGTTGTCACCTACCTGGTACCCGTGGTGTTCTATGTGACTGGGGGGAAGAAGATACCTTCAGTGACATCAGTGAGGATGAGGAACGGGACAAGAGTAGCTCGGCATCCAACCTTGTGCAAATGGGGTCTTTCATGCTGTCGTGCCTGTTGAGGGACACTCGTATAAAAAAGCTGAAGGAGAACGAACTGTACTGGGTGTCCACGCTACTAGACCACCGGTATAAGCATAAAGTGACTGAAATGTTACCGAATTCCCACAAGTCGGAAAGGATGGAGCAGTTCAAATATAAATTAAAAAGTATGCTTTACACAGCGTATAAGGGTGATCTCACAGCACAACGGGAATCTAACAGGGGAAGAGATGAAAGTAATACTCCTCCTCCCACGACCACGGCGGCAAGGACAGGATGCTTTCCAGACGTGTTGATGATGGAGGAAATGTGGACCTTTTAACTCCTATGCATCGTCACAGTCCTTCGGGATCCAGCTTCAGAGAAAGACTCAACCGACAGGTAGCAGACTACCTCACATTAACTGCGGATCTCAACACTCTGAGGAGCGATGGAACCCTTGACTACTGGGTGTGCAGGCTTGACCTGTGGGCTGAGCTATCCCAATTTGCAATCGAACTTCTGGCCTGCCCCGCTTCAAGTGTCTTGTCAGAAAGGGACCTTCAGTGCAGCAGGAGGTATTGTCACTGAGAAGAGAAGTCGCCTAGGTCAAAAAAGTCTTGATTATCTCCCCTTTATTAAAATAAAAGAGGGATGGATCCCGAAGGGACTGACATTGGGTGATACATTAGAGTAAAAAAGGCCTGATGAGATGAGCTGCCTTGGGCTAAAAATGGTACACACGCTGCTGTATTTTATCTTCGAATGCCGGATGACTTGCGTGACTTATCCGCCAACAACTAGGGTTCAAGCCGCAATGTTTTAGGGTACTTTCTAACTGTCAAACAAACATCAATTTTTCTGGCCGCTGCTACAGCAGCGGCTGCAACAATACCTAATTTTTCAGGCATGTTTACAATTGTCAGTTTGGTAGGAGAGTTTTAAAACTTTCTTGCGCTGCCTTGTTTGGGTATGCCCTAACTCCTACGATATTTTCCCCAAAAAATATCTGGTTGTGGTGTACAGGAGGGGTGTGGTTTTAAGGAGTGAGTGGCGCAACTTAATGCTTATACCCTTATGTTAAAAATGGACAGAGATAATTTCAGAATGAGATTTTTGGAAAAATAACCAAGTAATGTAACAAATAAAACTTTTAAATAGCTATTTTATTGACTTCTGACAATACATATACATTAAAAAATAGGCATAAAAAACATATATATGTCGTTACTCTAAGATGTGGGTTGTATGGAAGGCCCTATGTATGCAGTGTATGCAATTTGTTAGGTTATTTTATTTTGGTCCTTATGTAGTTTCCTAGGTTATATTGCTATTGTCTATTTTTCTTGGTTGATATATTTGGCTGGTATATTTGCTCCGTTGTTTTTAGTGTTTAGTAGCTAATTAGGTTGTTTGTACCTAGTACATAGAATACCTAGTTCAATTCCCTAAAGTAGTAAAAAAACACAAATTACTTATATAAAGATGGAAAAAACGTATTTTTTGTCTAGCGAGGTTCGTGTAGTGAGTGGGCTGTAAAAACTCTTAGTATGATATATTAGGGGAGTAGATCAAGAGATCAAAAAGCTAAAACGATAAAATGGTAGGGATATATGAAATAAAACAATGAAAATAAATATTCAGATAAAAATAGATAGGTAATTCTCAAAATGCATTTAAAATAGTGAATATACTGTTAATATTAAATAGGAATATATTTACAGGAAAAACATTTTACTTTTAGTTGTCGGCCGACACTTGACAGAAAATTGTTATGTTTACAAATTTTGGATTGAAAAAAAACACCGGTGGATTTTACTAGTTGAAAAGTTCAGGATAATTTGTTGGCAGTAAGCGTCAAACTTTGTTGCAACTTGTTAGGTGGAAAAATACTCCTTGTATTGTAATATTATGTTTATGGTAGCAAAATGTTGCAGAGTCTATTAGTATATCCTTCTTTCGATATAGATGTGAGGTCTGTGTATTTTGTTAGATGTAAGATGTTTGCCAGAGCTCTACGGTCTGAAGAGATGTTGCAGTAAGGGGCGGTTTTTTTACTACTCACTGTACTCTTCGCCGATTGTGGAGCCTGGATGTTGCCGCCCGGGGTGGTCCTCTTTTTCTAGTCTTTGATCCTCTGTTGAAGGTGGTAAGGAATGGTTTGTCCACCTCTGAAGTTCCGGTCCTCAATTTGTGGAGCAATTTTCCGAGGGGGCAAAAAAATGCCAATGTGTTTCTTTTCTCCGGTCTTTTCCTCACTTGGAATTGTTCCATAAATCCATGCCATATACACGTCCCCTGATAGGGAACACCGCAGTGGAAGGTACCCGGCCACAATTTCTTTGCACAAAAGGCAATCCCGGACCCCAACCTGTACTCGATTGTGCAAAAGGAAGTAACCTTACCATGGGTCCCAGACCGCACGTCCTTGTAATTCTCTGTCTGGGAAATTATATATCTATCAAATCTATCAATTTATCTATCAAATCTATCTAACTATCAATCGTATCTATCAAATGTATATTGCATCTATTGATCTATGTAATTCGTATCTATCAAATGTATATTGCATCTATTGATCTATGTAATTCAGATCTATCTAATGTATATTGCATCTATTGATCTATGTAATTCGTATCTATCAAATGTATATTGCATCTATTGATCTATGTAATTCAGATCTATCTAATGTATATTCCATCTATTGATCTATGTAATTTGTATCTATCAAATGTATATTGCATCTTTTGATCTATGTAATTCGTATCTATCAAATGTATATTGCATCTATTGATCTATGTAATTCGTATCTATCAAATGTATATTGCATCTTTTGATCTATGTAATTCGTATCTATCAAATGTATATTGCATCTATTGATCTATGTAATTCGTATCTATCATATGTATATTGCATCTATTGATCTTTGTAATTCGTATATATCAAATGTATATTGCATCTATTGATCTATGTAATTTGTATCTATCCAATGTATATTGCATCTATTGATCTATGTAATCTATGTATCTATCTATCAAATCTATCTATCTCGTGGCCGGACTGTTTTGTGACAGCCACTTGTGTTTTGGCTAAATTTGAAGTAGGAGGACCGACCAAGCATCTTTTTCCATCTCCCGGTTCCTAAAATCCATGCCATATACACCTCCCCCCATAGGGGGAGTAACAGGTATTAAACTGCTAAGAATAGTACTACTTAACACACCACTCATATCTGGTGGCACAATAGATTGCACGCGCAGTGCCACAAATTTGAAGCAGGAGGACCGAGCAAGCATCTTTTTCCATCTCCCGGTTCCGAAAATCCATGCCATATACACGTCCCCTGGCGGCGCAAATGCCTCTGGGAACCTTACCATGGGTCACAGACCGCATGTCTTATTTTAATTCTCTGTCAGGGAAATTATATATCTATCAAATCTATCTATTTATCTATCGAATCGATCTAACTATCAATCGTATCTATCAAATATATATTGCATCTTTTGATCTATGTAATTCGTATCTATCAAATGTATATTGCATCTACTGATCTATGTAATTTGTATCTATCAAATGTATATTGCATCTATTGATCTATGTAATTTGTATCTATCAAATGTATATTGCATCTATTGATCTATGTAATTCGTATCTATCAAATGTATATTGCATCTTTTGATGTATGTAATTCGTATCTATCAAATGTATATTACATCTATTGATCTATGTAATTGGTATCTATTAAATGTATATTGCATCTTTTGATCTATGTAATGCGTATCTATTCAATGTATATTGCATCTATTGATCTATGTAATTCGTATCTATCAAATGTATATTGCATCTTTTGATCTATGTAATTCGTATCTATCAAATGTATATTGCATCTATTGATCTATGTAATTTGTATCTATCATATGTATATTGCATCTATTGATCTATGTAATTTGTATCTATCAAATGTATATTGCATCTATTGATCTATGTAATTTGTATCTATCCAATGTATATTGCATCTATTGATCTATGTAATCTATGTATCTATCTATCAAATCTATCTATCTCGTGGCCGGACTGTTTTGTGACAGCCACTTGTGTTTTGGCTAAATTTGAAGTAGGAGGACCGACCAAGCATCTTTTTCCATCTCCCGGTTCCTAAAATCCATGCCATATACACCTCCCCCCATAGGGGGAGTAACAAGTATTAAACTGCTAAGAATAGTACTACTTAACACACCACTCATATCTGGTGGCACAATAGATTGCATGCGCAGTGCCACAAATTTGAAGCAGGAGGACCGAGCAAGCATCTTTTTCCATCTCCCGGTTCCGAAAATCCATGCCATATACACGTCCCCTGGCGGCACAACTGCCTCTGGGAACCTTACCTTGGGTCTCAGACCGCATGTCTTATTTTAATTCTCTGTCAGGGAAATTATATATCTATCAAATCTATCCATTTATCTATCGAATCGATCTAACTATCAATCGTATCTATCAAATATATATTGCATCTATTGATCTATGTAATTCGTATCTATCAAATGTATATTGCATCTATTGATCTATGTAAATCGTATCTATCAAATGTATATTGCATCTATTGATCTATGTAATTCGTATCTATCAAATGTATATTGCATCTATTGATCTATGTAATTCATATCTATCAAATGTATATTGCATCCATCGATCTATATAATTCGTATCTATCAAATGTATATTGCATCTTTTGATCTATGTAATTTGTATCTATCAAATGTATATTGCATCTATTGATCTATGTAATTCGTATCTATCAAATGTATATTGCATCTTTTGATCTATGTAATTTGTATCTATCAAATGTATATTGCATCTATTGATCTATGTAATTCGTATCTATCAAATGTATATTGCATCTATTGATCTATGTAATTTGTATCTATCAAATGTATATTGCATCTATTGATCTATGTAATTTGTATCTATCATATGTATATTGCATCTATTGATCTATGTAATCTATGTATCTATCTATCTATCAAATCTATCTATCTCGTGGTTGTGCAAATGGACTGTTTGCGGTTGTTTGCGGTGCGTTACACGGGGAGTTTGGTCTGTCACTGTGAAGCGGGCGTAACCCTTACACTACCTGATCGATACAACATCATGCTTGATGTTTTAAAGCACGTTATTCCAAACAATTTAGGAATGTTAGGTGATTTATGCTCTTTATGGCTTAAAAACAGACTCTGCATCAACTATGTAATTTTCCATAGGAGTTTTGCCATGGATCCCCCTCCGGCATGCCACAGTCCAGGTGTTAGTCCCCTTGAAACAACTTTTCCATCACTATTGTGGCCAGAAAGAGTCCCTGTGGGTTTTAAAGTTCGCCTGCCTATTGAAGTCAATGGCGGTTCGCCCGGTTCGCGAACAGTAGTGGAAGTTCGAGTCCGTCGTTCGTGAACCGAAATTTTTAGGTTCGCGACATCACTACTGCAGAGCTACCTACCTACAAGTTATATATTAGATAACAACCGCCAAACTAATAAACTATTACTTCAAGTTGAGTTGTATATTTTCTAACAGCTGCAGAGCTACCTACCTGATACCTACAAGTTATATATTAGATAACAACCGCCAAACTATTAAACTATTACTTCAAGTTGAGTTGTATATTTCTAACAGCTGCAGAGCTACCTACCTACAAGTTATATATTAGATAACAACCGCCAAACTATTAAACTATTACTTCAAGTTGAGTTGTATATTTTCTAATAGCTGCAGAGCTACCTACCTGCTACCTACAAGTTATATATTACATAACAACCGCCAAACTATTAAACTATTACTTCTAGTTGAGTTGTATATTTTCTAACAGCTGCAGAGCTACCTACCTACAAGTTATATATTAGATAACAACCGCCAAACTATTAAACTATTACTTCAAGTTGAGTTGTATTTTTTCTAACAGCTGCAGAGCTACCTACCTGCTACCTACAAGTTATATATTACATAACAACCGCCAAACTATTAAACTATTACTTCAAGTTGAGTTGTATATTTTCTAACAGCTGCAGAGCTACCTACCTACAAGTTATATATTACATAACAACCGCCAAACTATTAAACTATTAAGGGAACAAGGAAACTCCTCGGCACACCAGGGATAGATAAAAAGCCAGTCTTTATTTACTAACGAGTAAAAACAAGATCCTCATACAGCAACATGGTAAAAACAATATTAGATGAACCGGAACAGGGGGAACAACACCTCCTGTGACATCATACGCGTTTCATGCCTCTGGGGCACTTGTTCACTGATAGAGAACAGGTGGTGTAGGTGCTCTTAATATACAAATTGCTGTCCAATAACATAGCATCAATGAAGACACATTTCATTAACCCCTGAAGTTCCTATCACAAACAAAAAATTACTAATCTATATAGCCTCTATATGTAGTATCTATTGCAAAAATAAGTGCATATATATACATTATATTATAACATATGTTTGATTCACAATATCACAATTTAATAATGACCATATATACCATTGTTTTTCTTTCTGTATGTAGCAATGAAATATTGTAATATTAACAAGAAAAAATAATAAATTCAAGTATAAATGTAGGTATATAATCAAATTGGACATCAAGACCTAATCCTCACTGTGATGTGAATGACAAAACAGTTTATAATGCGTTGGTTTGAATAGTGTAATGTTTAAAAGGACACTTTTTTTCTTTGTAACAATGCATTATAGTGGTTGGTCAGCGTTGAACAAACATATTTACATCCATTCTGGAATTCAAACCCGTAGGTACCCTAGTTTTTAAATGTAGAATCCAAAAAACCTCCCTTTCATCCAGTTTCTTTTCCCTGTCACCACCCCGGGGATGTCTAGGGATAAAGTCTATGCCCTGTACTTTCAACAGAGATTTATCAGAATTGTGAAAATTTCTAAAATGTTTGGCAATGGGCGTTCTTGAGTCAGGGTCCTCTATGGACCTAAGATGCTCCATGACTCGGTCCTTCAAGGACCGTTTAGTGCGTCCCACATATTGAATGTTGCACCCCTGACAAGTCAATAGATAAATTACATGTGTACTGTTGCAATTGATAAAATATCTTATATCACTTGTCTTGCCTAATGCTTCTGATCTACAGGTGTTACCCTGAACTAATTAAACTATTAAACTATTAAGTTGTATATTTTATATCAGCTGCAGAGCTACCTACCTACAAGTTATATATTAGATAACAACCGCCAAACTATTAAACTATTACTTCAAGTTGAGTTGTATATTTTCTAACAACTGCAGAGCTACCTACCTGCTACCTACAAGTTATATATTAGATAACAACCGGCAAACTATTAAACTATTACTTCAAGTTGAGTTGTATATTTTCTAACAGCTGCAGAGCTACCTACCTACAAGTTATATATTAGATAACAACCGCCAAACTATTAAACTATTACTTCAAGTTGAGTTGTATATTTTCTAACAGCTGCAGTCGCAGAGCTACCTACCTACAAGTTATATATTAGATAACAACCGCCAAACTATTAAACTATTACTTCAAGATGAGTTGTATATTTTCTAACAGCTGCAGAGCTACCTACCTACAAGTTATATATTAGATAACAACCGCCAAACTATAAAACTATTACTTCAAGTTGAGTTGTATATTTTCTAACAGCTGCAGAGCAGTAGAGCTACCTACCTACAAGTTATATATTACATAACAACCGCAAAACTATTAAACTATTAAGTTGTATATTTTCTAACAGCTGCAGAGCTACCTACCTACAAGTTATATATTAGATAAGAGCAAAGGACTGTTCTTTGTGTGTAAACTAACAGTTAAGATGGCACTTAGTAAAATTAGTGTGTCTGAGCTAAAGCAATTACATTTTTCAACGTTGCCCATTGAAAGAAAAATTGAAATTTAAATGCTCAGGCCAACAGCTATGCTTAAAGGGACATGAAACCCAAATTTTTTCTTTCATGATTTAGAAAGAGCATACAATTATAAACAACTTTCTAATTTACTTCTATTATCTATTTTGCTTCATTCTCTTGATATTCTTTGCTGAAAAGCATATCTAGATATGATTAGTAGCTGATGATTTTTAGCTGCTCATAGATGCCTCCTGTGATTGGTTCACCGTGTGCATCGCTATTTCTTCAATAAAGTATATCTAAAGAATGAATGAAGCAAATTAGGTAATAGAAGTAAATTGGAATGTTGTTAAAAATGATATTCTCTACCTTAATCATGAAAGAAAATGTTTGGGTATGGTGTCCCTTTAACCTTACCCAGGTGACAAAATGTAAAACTAGAGATTACAAAAGAGAATTCAAACCCGAGGTATATGATAAATATCCATGGATTTGTGGTTGTGAATTATCTAACAGGCTCTTTTGTTTTTATTGTCTCCTGTTTGCAAAACAAAGTGGGGATTCAAGCTGGGTGAGTTATGGTGTCGCCGATTTATCACATTTAAGTAAAAAAACAAATAAACATAATTGTTCCCAATCACATTTAAACTCCACATTAGAGTTTAATTTGCTAGGAAGGGTTGATATTCGGCAACAACGTGACAGTGCATATCGTTTGAATATTAAAAAACATAATGAGCAAGTAACGAAAAATCGCTATGTTCTTTCCAAAATAATTAATTGTATTTTATTTTGCGGTGCATTTGAGCTTGCACTTCGAGGACATGACGAACGTGATGATTCATTAAATCCAGGCATTTTCAGAGGTCTTATAAACTTCTCAGCAGAGCTTGATGCATCTCTAAAAGAACATCTCGCTAGTGCCACTGTTTTTAAAGGAACGTCAAAAGAAATTCAAAACGATTTATTAGACTGTATGCTTACTGTTTGCCAGAACCAAATAAAGAAGGAAATCTCAAATGCAAGTTTTGTAGCAGTGATAGCAGATGAAACTACTGATGTTTCATCTGCCTTCCAATTGGTTGTTGTTTTTAGATACATTATAGGTAACGGACAACCGGTTGAGAGATTCTGAGAAATCACTAATCCAGCTGGACATGATGCAGAATCTTTAGCTACGTGTATTCAAGCTACTTTAGGAAAAAGTTCTAGACAACCCAGAGAAACTGATATCGCAGAGTTACGACGGTGCAAGCGTGATGAGTGGTCAGCATGCAGGTGTTCAGGCTATGATTAAACGTACCTACAAGAATGCACATTTTGTGCCTTGCTACGCACATTAGCTCAATTTAATTGTCAGCCAAGCAAGCAGTCAAAATCAACAAGTTTGAGTATTTTTTTCAAACCTAAGTGACATTACTAACTTTTTATTAACTCTCCACAAAGGATAGCTATTCTAGATGAAACTGTTAGAAGAAGGATACCTCATGGTTCAGCCACCAGGTGGAATTTCAATTGTCGAACCATTAATACAGTTTTTGAAAACAGGGAACAGTTAATTGAATGCATGGAAAAAATAGAGTCAACATCGAAAAAAGAAATAGCTATAAATCAAGCAGGGGCTATTCAGCGTATGTTACAAGACTCGGTATTCGTGTTTTGGCTTACAGTTTTTCACAATATTATGCCACATGTAGATGTGTTATACAACCAACTTCAGAAAACACAAACAGATGCGGCACTTATTCGAAAACATATTAACACTTTCCAGCAGACAATGGAAAACGAAAGGAATAGAATGGACACAGTGACCATGACGATATCAGAAACAGAGGAAACATCTAGGAAAAGGAAGAGAGAAAATATTCACATTGCTCAGACTGTGGCAGCTAAAGAGATATGCGATGTTATCACAAATCAAGTAAAAGATAGATTTTCTTTTATAACTCACTA
Organism: Bombina bombina; assembly: GCF_027579735.1. Classification (NCBI taxonomy): domain Eukaryota; kingdom Metazoa; phylum Chordata; class Amphibia; order Anura; family Bombinatoridae; genus Bombina; species Bombina bombina. The sequence goes on along the minus strand of NC_069502.1, from coordinate 1,150,446,218 downwards.
CTCTGCTGTTTCTCTCCTCCAAGCGGAAAAATTTGCGGATTACGAGAAAATTTTTCCAAATCAGCTTCTTGACCAAACATCAGCTGTTTATCACACATTACAGAAAGATCGCCTGAAAACTGAACTAGGAGTAATTTACAGAAGACCAGATTTTAGAAATATGAATGGTGCCATTATTCTTCTCGTTTGTAATAGAAAATAACTTGGCCAGTACTTTCTCGGAGACCTACAAACTGTTGCAAATTATTTCAACTATTCCCGTGACAACTGCTGAGGCTGAGAAATGTTTCTCAACTTTAAAACGAGTTAAGACATTTCTAAGGAGCACCATGACTGAGGAAAGACTGACCGCTCTAGCCATACTGACAATTGAAAAACAATTGATAAATTACATTCCTAAATTCAACGAAAATGTTATTGATTTATTTGCCTCAAAAAAAGACAGGCGGAATGACTTGATTTACAAAACTTGTACTTGAGTTATAAACATTGTTTTAATGTTTACCTTTGAAGTAAATTATTAAGCACTAGTGTAATAGAAATAATCTTCTTTTGTACTAGAAAGTAAAATGTTGGTGTATTTATCTTCATGTTGCCACGGCCTTTGGCTGCATTGCCTAATATCGAACACTGGGGGCTGGGGCAACAGTAATTGAAATGTGGTTGTATTTCTCTATAAAGTGGAAGGTTCTTTAAATCCAGGAATATATATGTTTTCATAAATGTACATTCAATATTCTTATTATTTTGCAGCTTTAATTAATCATTTGGTTAATATATATATGTTATTATATAATTTAACTGAGCATGTATATTTTAAGACTAGACATGGGCAGGTAGTGTAGGCTCCTCCATTTGTGCACTGTCGCACGTGAACATGGCTATACTGAAGAGTATGCATTCATAGATTTAAGATGTCTGTGTCCACTGTGAGGAACACAGTGAGCCATGCATGGTGAGGATATGGAAGACCACAGGCACAGTTCTTGTTAAGGCCAGAAGTGGCAGGGCAAGTAAAATATCGGAGAGGGCCAGAGGCAAAGGCAAAGGATGGTGAGAACGGTCAAAAACAGCCCACAGACCACCTCCAAAGACCTGTACTACTGGGAATATTGTTGAGGGTCTCATGGATTCCACTCAATATCAGCAGATACTTGAGAATAATGTTGAGGAATCAGTCACAAACTTCAGTTGAAGTTACACCCAGGCCGGGGCTGGATATTTCAAGAAGACGATGACCAAAAACACTGCTGGTTCAAATGGGTGGGGCCATTTGAGGGACGTGACTTTCTCAAAGGTGTGTGGCTTTTAAAAATGGGTGTGGCTTGTTAAAAGGGGCGTGCTTTTTTAAAAGGGGCGTGGCTTTCTAATAGGGGCAGGGTCTTGTGCACCCCCATCCTAAAAATTCACCAGCTGCTACTGCCAGTAGTAACATTACTGATTAGCATATCAAACTACTAGGCCTGGCCGCTGACCTTATGCACATTTGCACAATAAGTGATCAGGAAGTTAGGTAAGAGATTTACTTGTCCCACTTGGAATGTCGCCCCTGACCACTACTGTGTCTTTTTGCGTGATGAGGTTATGCTGCTGGGAGCCTGTGACTTCCCCTATGGAGAAAGAGGACAGGCATGGTCTGGGTCTGACAGTGACTGAGTCACTGATGTGCTGCCTGGGTCCTTTGCACCCACTTGGTCCCATGGTTGAGCCTGCCCTGCCACCTCCTTCTCCAAACATTTATTTTCTGTAGTGTAGGTCCCCATCCCTCCTTTCCTTTCCCCTGCTTATTTGTTTTTCCGTAGTGTAGGGCCTAGTTTTTCAACCTGTGATACATTTACCCATGGGGGAACTTGGTGTATTGGCAATGGGTACTTCCAGGATTGGTCTTCATTATTTTATTTTACTGATGTAGCTATTGTAAACATGACATATCAAAGAAAGCTGTGTTTCTCATTTCTAGCCTTGAGCACTCTTAACAGGGCAGAGTATGGGTATTTTCCTGCCTAGGTTAGACAACTACTCAATCACTGATTTACCTCAATTGGGTAAAATTTTAGATTCTGTTTTTTTTAGTGACATATGAGGGCTGGAGTTGAGCTTCACTGATACAGACAGAGAAAGTGCATTACTAGTGTCACTGGGACATGGGCCAGATAAATGTGCCACCGTAAAATAGGTAAAGTGCATCATACTGAAGTATGCCACAGTAAAACAAGACAGATAAACTGAGAATTAATGGTTATTAAATATAGAAAGATGATACCATAAATATTACATTCCTCATCATGCAGAAAATAGTTTATTTTCTTCTTCTTTTTTAAATGTAAGAAGCACATTAATTGCATATAATTAATAATATCAATGGACTATATGTCTGTGTTCTATGTGTTTGTTATTCTCTGTTGTAACATTGCTAAATATTATATTCCAGAACACATAAAACAAATACAGATACATATTCCCAAATCTGGAATTCCAAAATCCAAACTTATTCTAAAATCCAAACTTTTCACTAATAAGTTTTTCAAAATAAAATTATTAAAAAATTACAATTTTCACCTGCCTGTAAGTCACAGAAGTATTAAAATAATATAAAACGACCTGCAGGGGGCACCATTGCACAAGCATTTCACTAGAAATGCTTGTGCAATGATAAATGCCGACAGCCTATGAAAGTTTGATAATCTGACAGAACACTGGCAGTTCTTTCCGGTTGGTCCTTTTGATTTCATTTCAGCTGTGAATCATATGCACTTTAAGGAATTTAAATAACTGTACTTGGCTAAAAAAAATTAACAACAAAAATAAACTTTATAAGAACTAAATTGTAAGAACACACATGGAATAGTCATTCTATCTATAAGGCAAAATGTTCCAGTAATGTCACGTGCATGATGCATTTTTGAATTTTATTTTCTGTCAGATCCTCTGAATGGGACAAGGTGGACCCCAAAGTAAAGGCTGAACTTAACCTGCAGTGCGATGATGGGGAAGCTTGGTAAGTTCTCTTACTGCAAAGAAGAATTGCTCACGTACATACTTGCAAACCAATAAACACTTTAGGGCAGTGATGTGCGGTGACTTCAGAGGCTGGTGAGGCAGTGGCTAGGAATCGGATACGCCTTCATTCTTTAGATATCGTTTGTTGAAGAAATAGCAATGCACATGGGTGAGCCAATCGCATGAGGTATCTATATGCAGCCCCCAATCAGTAGCTACTGAGCATATTTAGATATGATTTTCAACAAAGGATATTTGATTTTCTTCATTCTTTTGATATCCTTTGTTGAAAATCATATCTAAATATGCTCAGTAGCTACTGAGCATATTTAGATATGATTTTCAACAAAGGATATCAAAAGAATGAAGCTACTGAGCATATTTAGATATGATTTTCAACAAAGGATATCAAAAGAATGACGAAAATCAGCTATTAGATGTAAATTGGAAAGTTGTTTAAAATTACATTCTCTATTTAAATCATGAAAGTTTTTTTTGGACTTGACTGTCCCTTTAACTACCAACCTAACTGGAGTGATGCTGCCTGCAACGCAATAAAAATAACTGCCAAAAAACTTATTAAAGAAATATCATGCTGCTTAAAAATGTTCTATCGTTCAGAGCAATAAAAATAACTGCAAAAAAACTTCTTAAAGTTTAAGAATTTTTTTGGCAGTTATTTTTATTGCTGTCTGAACGATAGAACATTTTTAAGCAGCATGATATTTTTTTAAGAAGTTTTTTTAAATTTGGCAGTTATTTTTATTGCGACTCCAAAAATGTCGGCGGGTTAAAGTTTTATTGTGTTTTATATATATATGCTGTGCAAGCAAGGAATTGCAGCTCACAAGCCATAGTAATATATATATATATATATATATATATATATATATATATATATATATATATATATAAATAAATGTGCTGTGCAAGGAATTGCAGCTCACAAGCTATTGTAAAATATATATATGTGCTGTGCAAGGAATTGCAGCTCACTCAGACTTTATTAAATACATTTCTGTGCTGTGCAAGGAATTGCAGCTCACAAGCCATTGTAAAATATATAAATGTGCTGTGCAAGGAATTGCAGCTCACAAGCTATTGTAAAATATATAAATGTGCTGTGCAAGGAATTGCAGCTCACAAGCCATTGTAAAATATATAAATGTGCTGTGCAAGGAATTGCAGCTCACAAGCTATTGTAATATATATATATGTGCTGTGCAAGGAATTGCAGCTCACTCAGACTTTATTAAATACATTTCTGTGCTGTGCAAGGAATTGCAGCTCACAAGCCATTGTAAAATATATAAATGTGCTGTGCAAGGAATTGCAGCTCACAAGCCAATGTTAAATACATTTCTGTGCCATACAGTAAGGTGGGTGAGCAAAAGCTTCAGTTCTCTGGAGCATTACTTTATACTAAACAGTGAACACAGATGAGAGATCAGAATAAAAAGAGAGAACCTAGATGTGCCCGTGCAGCTACTGTAACACTGTTCTAGAGATCCTGCTTGAGAATCTGATAGTATATGATCATGATGATATATTTTCTAACTATTGTTTGAGCAACTGGAGCTGGACTCAGCATTTATTGTCACAATTGATATGGATCATAATTCATATTCATAACGATCATTCATTTACATTGTAAGTTAGAACTTAGCCAATCACTACAGTTACACAGTTACACACAGATAAGTTTAATATTAATTTTGTTTGTGATGATCACTGTGTCAGATCATGTCTAAAAAAATACAATCGATTTACACTACCAGTCAACATTTCATCTGGATCGTTAGCTTGTTTGATCACAATGTGATCAAACAAGATCACGATCCACTCCAGATGAAATGTTGACTTGACTGTAAATCGATTGTATTTTTTTAGACACATCACACACTGCAGATTCAGAATAGATCATTCTTCTATTAAATTTTCGCGCCAGTGTGACAGTCAGATCATGGATGCCTCATCTCATGCCATGATGCCACATGCCAGTGCAGTGCTGGGAGTTTGGGACTGTGGGCTATATATACAGGGCCAGGGGCAGGGCCAGACTCCAGTAGTACCGTAATAAATATAAATATATACGTTAATACACAGTTAGTCTCAAAGTCAGTCAGTTTGTTATCTGTCACTGTGCGTCATGACACTCTCAGTCTCTGACCGACCGTTGTCATCAGAGTCCAGTCAGTGAAGTCCACCAGGCACCACCACACCACCTACCTTGTTATTAGAGTAGATAGTGGTAGACAGAGTAGAGTAGACAGTGCACTCTCTGACAGTTAGTAACACACACGGGGGTCACCGGCTCACTCACACTAGGACTGGTAGGACACGACACTCACACTGACTAACTTGCAGAAGACACCTCCAGGCTGAATGATCCTCCTTATGACTGTTGATGGCTGCCGACGAACAACACTCACTCACTGACGGCGCACGACACAACACCTGACCAGTGCGCTGCGCCTGCCATCCGATTCGATCTGCCACCTCAATTTCCCGCCCAGCAACACAGCAACTCAGCCAGCCCAGAGACTGAGAGACTCAGTCACTCAGACATACAGGGACTCTGATTGGCTGAGGGGCGGGCGGGCAGGCAGGACTGAGGGCTCCCGGAGGCTTGAAGATACAAGCCTCCAGTGGGAGCATTATGGGCCGCAAGAAGAGACTGCTGCATTGGCTCTTATTGTACACTGGGTGGCAGTCTCTTGCGGCCCATACAATACAGTATTACAATTACATTCATATTGCACAATGGAAGTATAGCTAGCCTCTACTTCCTTGCGCAATATGAATGTTATTGTAATTACTTAACGTTTTTTTAAACAATATAAAATAAATTTCAATAAAATAATGAATTTGGTGGAGGGGTGGTGGGGTAGGGGGGGTCAACTTTTATGATGGGGAAAAAAATGGAAAAAAAAAAAAGATTATTTTTTTTTATTATTATTATTTTAATTAAAAAAAGGCTGTAATACCCACATTGGCCAGGGGAGGCACTGCCTCACCTGCCTCTTATGAGTGCACGTCACTGCTTTAGGGTTTGGCAAATACTGTATATTTCAAATTTAGAAGCTATCACAATGTTGAGGCGTTACCACTTTTGTGGGTTTTTGTATATAAATATATAAATTAAAGGGACACTCAAGTCAAAAATTAAACTTCATGATTCAGATATAGCATTTAATTTTAAACAACTTTCCAATTTACTTCCATTAACAACGCCTAGATTTAGAGTTCTGCGCTAGCCGTCAAAACCAGCGTTAGGGGCTCCTAACGCTGGTTTTGGCCGCCCGCTGGTATTTAGAGTCAGTCAGGAAAGGGTCTAACGCTCATTTTGCAGCCGCGACTTTTCCATACCGCAGATCCCCCTACGCCATTTGCGTATCCTATCTTTTCAATGGGATCTTTCTAACGCTGGTATTTAGAGTCTTGGCTGAAGTGAGCGTTAGAAATCTAACGACAAAACTCCAGCCGCAGAGAAAAGCCAGGAGTTAAGAGCTTTATAGGCTAACGCCGGTTTATAAAGGTCTTAACTACTGTGCTCTAAAGTACACTAACACCCATAAACTTCCTATTTTCCCCTAAACCGAGGTCCCCCCACATCGCCGCCACTCTAATAAAAAATTTTAACCCCTAATCTGCCGCTCCGTACACCGCCGCAACCTACGTTATCCCTATGTACCCCTAATCTGCTGCCCCTAACACCGCCGACCCCTATATTATATTTATTAACCCCTAATCTGCCGCCCCCAACGTCGCCACCACCTACCTACAATTATTAACCCCTAATCTGCCGACCGGACCTCACCGCTACTATAATAAAGTTATTAACCCCTAAAGCTAAGCCTAACCCTAACCCTAACACCCCCCTAACTTAAATATAATTTTTATCTAACGAAATAATTTTTTTCTTATTAAATAAATTATTCCTATTTAAAGCTAAATACTTACCTGTAAAATAAACCCTAATATAGCTACAATATAAATAATAATTATTTTGTAGATATTTTAGGATTAATATTTATTTTACAGGCAACTTTGTATTTATTTTAACCAGGTACAATAGCTATTAAATAATTAATAACTATTTAATAGCTACCTAGTTAAAATAATTACAAAATTACCTGTAAAATAAATCCTAACCTAAGTTACAATTAAACCTAACACTACACTATCAATAAATCAATTAAATAAAATACCTACAATTATCTACAATTAAACCTAACACTACACTATCAATAAATTAATTACATACAAATACCTACAAATAAATACAATTAAATAAACTAACTAAAGTACAAAAAATAAAAAAGAACTAAGCTACAAAAAATAAAAAAATAATTTACAAACATTATAAAAATATTACAACAATTTTAAGCTAATTACACCTACTCTAAGCCCCCTAATAAAATAACAAAGCCCCCCAAAATAAAAAAATGGGCCTTATCTTCACCACGCCGGGTATCACCGATCCGTCCAGAAGAGGCTCCCAAGTCTTCATCCAAGCCCAAGCGGGGGCTGAAGAGGTCCATCATCGGGCTGAAGAGGTCCATCATCCGGCTGAAGTCTTGATCCAAGCGGGGGCTGAAGAGATCCATCATCTAGCTGAAGTCTTGATCCAAGCGGGGGCTGAAGAGATCCATCATCCGGCTGAAGTCTTCTATCAAGCGGCATCTTCAATCTTCTTTCTTCCGGATCCATCTTCATCCCGCCGACGCGGAACATCCATCCTGGCCGACGACTTCCCGACGAATGACGAATGACGGTTCCTTTAAGGGACGTCATCCAAGATGGCGTCCCTCGAATTCCGATTGGCTGATAGGATTCTATCAGCCAATCGGAATTAAGGTAGGAAAAAGATTCAAGTTCAATCCGATTGGCTGATCCAATCAGTCAATCAGATTGAGCTCGCATTCTATTGGCTGATCGGAACAGCCAATAGAATGCGAGCTCAATCTGATTGGCTGATTCCATCAGCCAATCAGAAATTTCCTACCTTAATTCCAATTGGCTGATAGAATCCTATCAGCCAATCGGAATTCGAGGGACGCCATCTTGGATGACGTCATTTAAAGGAACCGTCATTCGTCGGGAAGTCGTCGACCAGGATGGATGTTCCGCATCGGCGGGATGAAGATGGATCCGGAAGAAAGAAGATTGAAGATGCCGCTTGATAGAAGACTTCAGCCGGATGATGGACCTCTTCAGCCCCCGCTTGGATCAAGACTTCAGCTGGATGATGGACCTCTTCAGCCGGATGATGGACCTCTTCAGCCCCCACTTGGATCAAGACTTCAGCCGGATGATGGACCTCTTCAGCCCGATGATGGACCTCTTCAGCCCCCGCTTGGATCAAGACTTCAGCCGGATGATGGACCTCTTCAGCTCGATGATGGACCTCTTCAGCCCCCGCTTGGGCTTGGATGAAGACTTCGGAGCCTCTTCTGGATGGATCGGTGATACCTGGCGTGGTGAAGATAAGGTAGGGAGATCTTCAGGGGCTTAGTGTTAGGTTTATTTAAGGGGGGTTTGGGTTAGATTAGGGGTATGTGGGTGGTGGGTTGTAATGTTGGGGGGGGTATTGTATGTTTTTTTTACAGGCAAAAGAGCAGAATTCTTTGGGGCATGCCCTGCAAAAGGCCCTTTTAAGGGCTGGTAAGGTAAAAGAGCTTTTCAATTTTTATTTTAGAATAGGGTAGGGCATTTTTTTATTTTGGTGGCTTTGTTATTTATTAGCTTTTTTTATTTTTTGTACTTTAGTTAGTTTATTTAATTGTATTTATTTGTAGGTATTTGTATGTAATTAATTTATTGATAGTGTAGTGTTAGGTTTAATTGTAGATAATTGTAGGTATTTTATTTAATTAATTTATTGATAGTGTAGTGTTAGGTTTAATTGCAACTTAGGTTAGGATTTATTTTACAGGTAATTTTGTAATTATTTTAACTAGGTAGCTATTAAATAGTTATTAACTATTTAATAGCTATTGTACCTGGTGAAAATAAATACAAAGTTGCCTGTAAAATAAATATAAATCCTAAAATAGCTACAATATAATTATTATTTATATTGTAGCTATATTAGGGTTTATTTTACAGGTAAGTATTTAGCTTATATTTAATTTAGGGGGGTGTTAGTGTCAGGGTTAGACTTAGCTTTAGGGGTTAATACATTTATTAGAGTAGCGGTGAGGTCTGGTCGGCAGATTAGGGGTTAATACTTGAAGTTAGGTGTCGGTGATGTTAGGGAGGGCAGATTTGGGGTTAATACTATTTATTATAGGGTTATTGAGGCGGGAGTGATGCGGATTAGGGGTTAATAACTTTATTATAGTAGCGGTAAGGTCTGGTCGGCAGATTAGGGGTTAATAATTGTAGGTAGGTGGCGGCGGCGTTGGGGGGGCAGATTAGGGGTTAATAAATATAATATAGGGGTCGGCGGTGTTAGGGGCAGCAGATTAGGGGTACATAGGGATAACGTAGGTTGCGGCGGTGTACGGAGCGGCAGATTAGGGGTTAAAAATAATATGCAGGGGTCAGCGATAGCGGGGGCAGCAGATTAGGGGTTAATAAGTGTAAGGTTAGGGGTGTTTAGACTCGGGGTACATGTTAGGGTGTTAGGTGCAGACTTAGGAAGTGTTTCCCCATAGGAAACAATGGGGCTGCGTTAGGAGCTGAACGCTGCTTTTTTGCAGGTGTTAGGTTTTTTTTCAGCTCAAACTGCCCCATTGTTTCCTATGGGGAAATCGTGCACGAGCACGTTTTTTAAGCTGGCCGCGTCCGTAAGCACCGCTGGTATTTAGAGTTGCAGTGGCGGTAAATATGCTCTACGCTCCCTTTTTGGAGCTTAACGCAGCCCTTCTGTGAACTCTAAATACCAGCGGTATTTAAAAGGTGCGGGGGGAAAAAAAGCACGCGTAGCTAACGCACCCCTTTGGCCGCAGAACTCTAAATCTAGCCGAAAATGTGCACAGTATTTTAATATTTACACTTTTTGAGTCATCAGCTCCTACTGAGCATGTGCAAAAATTCACAGCATATACGTATATGCATTTGTGATTGGCTGATGGCTGTCACATGATACAGGGGGAGTGGAAAAAGACATAACTTTGCAATTTATTTAAAAAAATCTACTACTCATTTGAAGTTCAGACTAAGTGCTATTGCATTGTCTTCTTATTATGCATTTGTTGATTATGCAAATCTACGGTGTTGATTGGTCCTTTAAGTTCTTACTCTCTGGCTACCAGGGGATGTTGTGATTTACATACAGTAGAATGTACCAGGTCTGGAAAGGTTTATCTAACAATCAGAAATAGGTCAAATTTATAACGGAGCTTTACAATAAGTAGGGTTACCTATTGTTATTTAGATAAGGACACAAGAAAATGCACGTCCTTGTAAAGATACATTATGTAATACTGTACACTTAAATGACCCTGACATTTGTATTTTTAGAAGTATCTTTACTTCATTTAAAAAAGCTGTATTGAACATTAAAGTGACACTGAAGTAATACATGTAAAGTGAAGGTAAAGTGAAAGGCTCTATTCTACATAATTACTGTTCTCAAGCAAAATAAATATAACTTTCATTCATCAATTTCTTCAAATCTTTATATTACCTGAGATAGCGGATATTATTTTCATGTATTCGGCTTTCCGAAAATCAACCCTTATAATTTTTTTTTTTATAAACAACGATCACGTTGTTGAGCCATCCAATTGATTCTTTGGCCGTTAGGCGGCCGTCAATTTACGTCATCATTACATGGCTCTTGATGCGCATGCTTGACATCTTCTAGTTTGCATTTGCCAAGCGTGCAAGTCCACGTTTTGCGCATGCGCAGTAAAAACTTTGTTTGTGGGCATAGTTTGTACAGCATAGGAACTCAGACGCAACTAATTTGAAACATTTGTTGCGCTCCGATTACCGCAAGCATCTCTTTTTTTTTTATTAGTAAGTCTAAAACGATCGCATTATCTGCAGCATAATATTGAAGATATAATCTACTGGATATAATATATTAATGATTAATTTTATTAAATATTAATTTGATTTTATTATTGATCTTTGCGCAAACCAATTAAAAGCTAACTTTTAAAAAAATTCATATATTATATATAAACAAACAATTTAAAAAATTCAATATATTTTCATATTGCAAGTTTTTTTTTTAAAAATATGTTATTATCAAGTAAAAAAATAATTAATTGCGATAAATTCTCAGATTCTATGATTCAGTAAAACTATGTAATTATCTTTTTAAAAAATATGTATATATATATATCTTTAGTCTATATAATTATTTATATGTATTCTGCTATATATATATATGATAAAACAAAAAGAGGGCGCCTCATTGTGCAAAAAGACCTATGTAATCAGGTAAGTACAGGTAAAGAGAGGCTTACCAGAACAAAAGGCACTGTTCTGTGAACAGTGCTATTGGGCGGACTAGCGCTTACAGCGGATAGCACACTGATTCACAGATTTCCTCCACAGGAGCAGGCTGTGTCCGGAGTGGCGTCTCAGGTGAAGACTGGAAGGCGGACCCTGGTGTCCGCCTTCCAGTATTCACCTGAGACACCACTCCGGACACAGCCTGCTCCTTTGGAGGAAATCTGTGAATCAGTGTGCTAGAGTCCGCCTTCCAGTCTTCATCTGAGACGCCACTCCGGACACAGCCTGCTCCTGTGGAGGAAATCTGTGAATCAGTGTGCTAGAGTCCGCCTTCCAGTCTTCACCTGAGACGCCACTCCGGACACAGCCTGCTCCTTTGGAGGAAATCTGTGAATCAGTGTGCTAGAGTCCGCCTTCCAGTCTTCACCTGAGACGCCACTCCGGACACAGCCTGCTCCTTTGGAGGAAATCTGTGAATCAGTGTGCTAGAGTCCGCCTTCCAGTCTTCACCTGAGACGCCACTCCGGACACAGCCTGCTCCTTTGGAGGAAATCTGTGAATCAGTGTGCTAGAGTCCGCCTTCCAGTCTTCACCTGAGACGCCACTCCGGACACAGCTTGCTCCTGTGGAGGAAATCTGTGAATCAGTGTGCTAGAGTCCGCCTTCCAGTCTTCACCTGAGACGCCACTCCGGACACAGCTTGCTCCTGTGGAGGAAATCTGTGAATCAGTGTGCTAGAGTCCGCCTTCCAGTCTTCACCTGAGACGCCACTCCGGACACAGCCTGCTCCTGTGGAGGAAATCTGTGAATCAGTGTGCTAGAGTCCGCCTTCCAGTCTTCACCTGAGACGCCACTCCGGACACAGCCTGCTCCTGTGGAGGAAATCTGTGAATCAGTGTGCTAGAGTCCGCCTTCCAGTCTTCACCTGAGACGCCACTCCGGACACAGCCTGCTCCTTTGGAGGAAATCTGTGAATCAGTGTGCTAGAGTCCGCCTTTCAGTCTTCACCTGAGACGCCACTCTGGACACAGCCTGCTCCTGTGGAGGAAATCTGTGAATCAGTGTGCTAGAGTCCGCCTTCCAGTCTTCACCTGAGACGCCACTCCGGACACAGAGAGAGACATAAGACCAAAACATCAAAAACAAAACTTTTTGATAGAATAAAGTTCCTATAAGAAAAATTTAATAGAGACATATAAATAATGATACCACACATTCAATGTGTGTGTGTATATATATTTATTAAATTTAATACAACATTATGTAAAATTATAAATGAATATATAAAAATATATATTATATATATATATATATATATATATATATTTATTTTATTTTTTTTAATTGACACCTAATAATATTTTAGATAATTTTAAAGTTTTTGAAAATTAAATTAAAATAATGATATTTGTTATTTGTACACATATTTTTTTTTTAAATAATATACGCTATAAAGTCAATACATTTTAATAATGTTATGCATTTCATGAATTATCTTTACAATCATTAAAATATATGTGTAAAACATATATTTGTTATTAGCAAATAGCTAAGATTAGTTGCTAGATATAATTGTATTTCTTATAAATAATATTATTTTACATCCTTTTGCGTGTTAAAGATTTTAATGTAAATGACAAATGACTTATAAAAATTCAAAAAAAAGTTTAAAACAATCAAGACAACGTTTTGAATATACATATCTGTTGAAAAGTATGATCTTTATTAGCCGCTATTTACAGAACATATAATTTACAAACAGTTGTTAGAATAGAAAGCTTTATAGAATATAAAATATATAGGGATATTGAGATATGAAAATTTTAAACAACAAGATTCATCATAAAATGAATGATAGATAGATGAAGGCAGTTGTGTATTATAAAATATCGATCCGGTTGTATACTCATACTTACAAGGACTGCAAAATTGAAGGCAACGAACGATCGCAAAACACAACTATTCTCCGTGTTGTCCAATATAGTATTGAATGAATTGCGTTACACATTCAATACTATGTTGCAAAGTATTTTCGCATGCGCAATAGAGTGCAACAACCGTGATTAACGCATGCACAAAGATCAATGGCAAAAAATGATGCGCATGCGCGGTCATTCCATGCTCGATGTGCACGAGCTTAGTAGACACGTATAGAGCGGGTGGGACCGCTCTATACGTCATAGTAACAGAAACCCGGAAATGGAGGATGGGAGGAGAATCTACAGGGAACGGTAATAAAAATAGAGTTAGCAAAATACCCAAATAAATAATTATTTTTAAAAAAAAACCTAGCGGCTGTTATTGATTTAGTAAAATGATCATAAATACAATTGCTGGTTACCAAAACTTTACCTTCACTTTAACTTCCAGATAGAGCATGCAATTTTAAGAATAATTTCCAAATTGCTACTACTATAATATTGTGCGTAGTCTTTTTATATACACACTTTCTGAGGCATAAGCTCCTACTGAACATGTGCAAGAGTTCAAAGATACCTATGAGTCTGTGATTTGTTGATAGCTGTCACATGATACAGGGGCAGGGAAATTGAAGAAATTTCATATTTGGCAGAAATCTACTCCTCATTTGAAATTCAGAGTTAGTTTTATTACATAGGCTTTTTTATTATACATTTGTTGATTCTGTATTAAAGGGACAGTTTACAGTAAAATATTCTCCCCTTTACTTTGTTACCAATGATCCATTTTACCTGCTGGAGTGTATTAAATATTTACAAATAGCTCCTTTACTTTGATATTGACATTTTAAATAGCTGTTTTTACCTGTGGTATCCCTATACTGAACATTTCTATACTTAAGTATAGCCTATAAAAAAGCTGCATAAAGCCAGCAGAAGAAATTATACCCACAGTAGGAGGTATGTGATATGGTAATTTCTCATTTTTCTCTCAATGGCCTAGATTTAGAGTTGAGCGGTAGCCGTCAAAACCAGCGTTAGAGGCTCCTAACGCTGGTTTTGGGCTACCGCCGGTATTTGGAGTCAGTCAGGAAAGGGTCTAACGCTCACTTTGCAGCCGCGACTTTTCCTTACCGCAGATCCCCTTACGTCAATTGCGTATCCTATCTTTTCAATGGGTTCTTTCTAACGCCGGTATTTAGAGTCGTGGCTGAAGTGAGCGTTAGAAATCTAACGACAAAACTCCAGCCGCAGAAAAAAGTCAGTAGTTAAGAGCTTTCTGGGCTAACGCCGGTTTATAAAGCTCTTAACTACTGTGCTCTAAAGTACACTAACACCCATAAACTACCTATGTACCCCTAAACCGAGGTCCCCCCACATCGCTGCCACTATATTTAAATTTTTTAACCCCTAATCTTCCGCTCCGTACACTGCCGCCAACTACGTTATCCCTTTGTACCCCTAATCTGCTGCCCCTAACACCGCCGACCCCTATATTATATTTATTAACCCCTAATCTGCCGCCCCCGCTATCGCTGACCCCTGCATATTATTATTAACCCCTAATCTGCCGCTCCGTAAACCACCGCCACCTACATTATAGCTATGTACCCCTAATATTCTGCCCCTAACACCGCCGACCCCTATGTTATATTTATTAACCCCTAATCTGCCCCCCTCAACGTCGCCTCCACCTGCCTACACTTATTAACCCCTAATCTGCCGAGCGGACCGCACCGCTATTATAATAAAGTTATTAACCCCTAATCCGCCTCACTCCCGCCTCAATAACCCTATAATAAATAGTATTAACCCCTAATCTGCCCTCCCTAACATCGCCGACACCTAACTTCAATTATTAACCCCTAATCTGCCGACCGAATCTCGCCGCTACTGTAATAAATGGATTAACCCCTAAAGCTAAGTCTAACCCTAACACTAACACCCCCCTAAATTAAATATAATTTTTATCTAACGAAATAAATTAACTCTTATTAAATAAATTATTCCTATTTAAAGCTAAATACTTACCTGTAAAATAAAACCCTAATATAGCTACAATATAAATTATAATTATATTATAGCTATTTTAGGATTTATATTTATTTTACAGGTAACTTTGTATTTATTTTAACCAGGTACAATAGCTATTAAATAGTTAAGAACTATTTAATAGCTAAAATAGTTAAAATAATTACAAAATTACCTGTAAAATAAATCCTAACCTAAGTTACAATTAAACCTAACACTACACTATCAATAAATTAATTAAATAAAATACCTACAATTACCTACAATTAAACCTAACACTACACTATCAATAAATACATTAAATACAATTCCTACAAATAAATACAATGAAATAGACTAACTAAAGTACAAAAAATAAAAAAGAACTAAGTTACAAAAAATAAAAAAATATTTACAAACATTAGAAAAATATTACAACAATTTTAAACTAATTACACCTACTCTAAGCCCCCTAATAAAATAACAAAGCCCCTCAAAATAAAAAAAAATGCCCTACCCTATTCTAAATTAAAAAAGTTCAAAGCTCTTTTACCTTACCAGCCCTGAACAGGGCCCTTGGCGGGGCATGCCCCAAAGAATTCAGCTCTTTTGCCTGTAAAAAAAACACATACAATACCCCCCCCCAACATTACAACCCACCACCCACATACCCCTAATCTAACCCAAACCCCCTTAAATAAACCTAACACTAAGCCCCTGAAGATCTTCCTACCTTATCTTCACCCTGCCAGGTTCACCGATCCGTCCTCGGAAGTCTTGATCCAAGCCTCGGAAGTGTTGATCCAAGCCCAAGTGGGGGGCTGAAGAGTGACGTCCATCCTCGGGCTGATGTCTGGATCCAAGTGGCGACTGAAGAAATCCATCATCGGGCTGAAGTCGGAAGTCCATCATCGGGATGAAGTCTTCTATCAAGCAGCATCTTCAATCTTCTTTCGTCCGGATCGGAGCGGAGCGGAGCCATCTTGTTCCCAGCCGACGCGGATCCATCCTCTTCTAATGACGCCTACTAGCCGAATGACGGTTCCTTTAAATGACGTCATCCAAGATGGCGTCCGTCGAATTCCGATTGGCTGATAGGATTCTATCAGCCAATCGGAATTAAGGTAGGAAAATTCTGATTGGCTGATGGAATCAGCCAATCAGATTCAAGTTCAATCCGATTGGCTGATCCGATCAGCCAATCAGATTGAGCTCGCATTCTATTGGCTGTTCTGATCAGCCAATAGAATGCAAGCTCAATCTGATTGGCTGATTCCATCAGCCAATCAGAATTTTCATACCTTAATTCCGATTGGCTGATAGAATCCTATCAGCCAATCGGAATTCGACGGACGCCATCTTGGATGACGTCATTTAAAGGAACCGTCATTCGGCTAGTAGGCGTCGTTAGAAGAGGATGGATCCGCGTCGGCTGGGAACAAGATGGCTCCGCTCCGCTCCGGAAGAAAGAAGATTGAAGATGCTGCTTGATAGAAGACTTCATCCCGATGATGGACTTCCGACTTCAGCCCGATGATGGATTTCTTCAGTCGCCGCTTGGATCCAGACTTCAGCCCGAGGATGGACGTCACTCTTCAGCCCCCCGCTTGGGCTTGGATCAACAATTCCGAGGCTTGGATCAAGACTTCCGAGGACGGATCGGTGAACCTGGCAGGGTGAAGATAAGGTAGGAAGATCTTCAGGGGCTTAGTGTTAGGTTTATTTAAGGGGGGTTTGGGTTAGATTAGGGGTATGTGGGTGGTGGGTTGTAATGTTGGGGGGGGTATTGTATGTGTTTTTTTACAGGCAAAAGAGCTGAATTCTTTGGGGCATGCCCCGCAAAGGGCCCTGTTCAGGGCTGGTAAGGTAAAAGAGCTTTGAACTTTTTTAATTTAGAATAGGGTAGGGCATTTTTTTATTTTGGGGGGCTTTGTTATTTTATTAGGGGGCTTAGAGTAGGTGTAATTAGTTTAAAATTGTTGTAATATTTTTCTGATGTTTGTAAATATTTTTTTATTTTTTGTAACTTAGTTCTTTTTTATTTTTTGTACTTTAGTTAGTTTATTTCATTGTATTTATTTGTAGATATTGTATTAAATTAATTTATTGATAGTATAGTGTTAGGTTTAATTGTAGTGTTAGGTTTAATTGTAGGTAATTGTAGGTATTTTATTTAATTAATTTATTGATAGTGTAGTGTTAGGTTTAATTGTAGGTAATTGTAGGTATTTTATTTAATTAATTTATTGATAGTGTAGTGTTAGGTTTAATTGTAACTTAGGTTAGGATTTATTTTACAGGTAATTTTGTAATTATTTTAACTATTTTAGCTATTAAATAGTTCTTAACTATTTAATAGCTTTTGTACCTGGTTAAAATAAATACAAAGTTACCTGTAAAATAAATATTAATCCTAAAATAGCTGTAATATAATTATAATTTATATTGTAGCTATATTAGGGTTTATTTTACAGGTAAGTATTTAGCTTTAAATAGGAATAATTTATTTAATAAGAGTTAATTTATTTTGTTAGATTTAAATTATATTTAATTTAGGGGGATGTTAGTGTTAGGGTTAGACTTAGCTTTAGGGGTTAATCCATTTATTACAGTAGCGGCGAGATTCGGTTGGCATATTAGGGGTTAATAATTGAAGTTAGGTGTCGGTGAAGTTAGGGAGGGCAGATTAGGGTTAATAGTATTTATTATAGGGTTATTGAGGCGGGAGTGAGGCGGATTAGGGGTTAATAACTTTATTATAGTAGCGGTGCGGTCCGCTCAGCAGATTAGGGGTTAATAAGTGTTGGTAGGTGGCGGCGACGTTGTGGGGGGCAGATTAGGGGTTAATAAATATAATATAGGGGTCGGCGGTGTTAGGGGCAGCAGATTAGGGGTACATAGCTATAATGTAGGTGGCGGTGGTGTACGGAGCGGCAGATTAGGGGTTAATAATAATATGCAGGTGTCAGCGATAGCGGGGGCGGCAGAATAGGGGTTACTAAGTGTAAGGTTAGGGGTGTTTAGACTCGGGGTTAATGTTAGAGTGTTAGGTGCAGACGTAGGAAGTGTTTCCCCATAGAAAACAATGGGGCTGCGTTAGGAGCTGAACGCGGCTTTTTTGCAGGTGTTAGGTTTTTTTTCAGCTCAAATGGCCCCATTGTTTTCTATGGGGGAATCGTGCACGAGCACATTTTTGAAGCTGGCCGTGTCCGTAAGCACCGCTGGTATCTAGAGTTGCAGTGGCGTTAAATTATGCTCTACGCTCCCTTTTTGGAGCCTAACGCACTGAAAACCCAGCCATTCTGTGAACTCTAAATACCAGCGGTATTTAAAAGGTGCGGGGGAAAAAAAGCACACGTAGCTAACGCACCCCTTTGGCCCCAGAACTCTAAATCTAGGCGAATGTATTGGAATTTGGTATACAAACTAAGATAAGATTAGGAAGCATTTGTGTTTACAGAAAGTGATAACATAAGGAGATCTGATTTTCCTGCAAGCCCATTTTGAGGTGTTGTGGTATCAAATATTTTTTTTCTATTTTATATACAAAATTAATCCTAAAGAAGCAATTTCTCATACATTTTTTACTCTTCTGCCAGAGACGTAACTAGAAACCTCAGACCCTAGGGAAAAGGGAGGTAGAGAAGAGAAGGGAGGGAGAAAATTGAGTGGGGTGAAGGGAGGGGGGAAGGAGAGAAGGAAGGGAGTAATGGAGCGAAAGGTTAGGAAGGGGAGAAAGAGGAGAGAATGGAGAGAGGGAATGAAGGAAGGAAATAAATAAGAGGAGAAGATAGAAGGAAGAGAGATGATAGTATGGAGAGGATAGATAGGAGGGAGAGGATAGAGGATAGAAGGGAGGGAGAGGACAGAAAGGAGAGACAGGAGGAAGATGATAGAAGGGAGGGAGAGGTTAAAAGGGAGGGAGTGGATAGAAGGGAAGGAGGGAGAGGATAGAAGGGAGGAAGAGGATAGAATGGAAGGAGGGAGAGGATAGAGGATAGAATGGAGGGAGAGGATAGAGGATAGAAGGGAGGAAGAGGATAGAAGGGATAGAGGGGGAGGATGATAGAAGGGAGGGATAGGCTAGAAGGGAGGGAGTGGATATAAGGGAAGGAGGGAGAGGATAGAAGGGAGGAAGAGGATAGAATGGAGGGAGGAAGAGGATAGAGGATAGAAGGGAGGGAGGTAAAGGATAGAGGATAGAAGGGAGGGAGAGGATAGAGGATAGAAGGGAGGGAGGGAGAGGATAGAAGGGAGGGAGAAGATAGAAAGGAGGGAGGGAGAGGATAGAAGGGAGAGAGGGAGAGGATATAAGGGAGGGAGGGAGAGGATAGAAGGGAGGGAGAAGACAGAATGAAGGGAGGGAGAGGATGAGAGGGAGGGAATGGATAGAGGATATAAGGGAGGGAGGGAGAGGATAGAAGGGAGGGAGGCAGGGAGAGGATAGAGAATAGAAGGGAGGGAGGGAGGGAGGGAGGAAGAGGATAGAGGATAGAAGGAAGGGAGAGGAGAGGAGGGAGGGGATAGAAGGGAGGGAGGTAGAGGATAGAAGGGAGGGAGGGAGAGGATAGAAGATAGAAAGGAGGGAGAAGATACAAGAGAGGGAGGTAGAGGATAGAAGCGAGGGAGACAATAGATGAGAAGAGGGAAGAGGATAGAAGGGAGGGAGGGAGAGGATAGAGGATAGAAGGGAGGAAGAGGATAGAGGATAGAAGGGAGGGAGAGGATAGAAGGGAAAGATGAGAAGATAGAAGGGATGGATAGGATAGAAGGGAGGGAGATGATAGAAGGGAGGGAGAGGATAGAAGGGAGGGAGAGGATAGAGGATAGAAGGGAGGGAGGATAGATAATAGAATGAGGGAGTGAGAGGATAGAAGGGAGGGAGGATAGAGGATAGAAGGGAGGGAGGGAGATGATAGAAGGGAGGGAGGGAGAGGATAGAAGGGAGGGAGAGGATAGAAGGGAGGGAGGGAGAGGATAGAAGGGAGGGAGGATAGAGGATAGAAGGGAGGGAGAGGATAGAAGGGATGGAGGGAGAGGATAGAAGGAAGGGAGAGGATAGAAGGGAGCGAGGGAGAGAATAGAAAGGTGAGAGGGAGAGGATAGAGGACAGAAGGGAGGGAGGGAGGGAGAGTATAGGAGGGAGGGAGAGGATAGAAGGGAGGGAGAGGATGGGAGGGAGAGGATAGAGTAAAGAAGGGAGGTAGATGATAGAGGAAAGAAGGGAGGGAGGGAGAGGATAGAGGATAGAAGGGAGGAAGCTATTTGAGGTGTGTAAACTGGCATTTTTCAAACTAATTAAATCCTTTAATGAATTAAAAAGGTCATCAAATGGCATTATGATATTACATCAGTGTGTCCATTTAAACATTTTAAAAGGGAACCAATTATATTTGAACAGATATTTTAGAAAAATATGTCATATTACTTCCTGACCCCTCAGTTCTATTTTGTCAAATAGCATCATGCTTTGATAAGCACATATTTGAAGTTATGTTAAGATAAAGACAATTATTAATATAATAATATTATAACAAAATGACAATGATATCATTTTATAGAAATATAGAATGGGAACAAACATGAACCTTCTTGAGCAGTTGGGAGGTTTGGTATGGTATGGTACCTAGGAAGCATGCAGCTTGCCTCTGAATAATGTGGGCTACTGAGATAGAACATGTGCAGGAGGCAGATACCTGTTCTAAGGTCAAATATGAATATATAACTGGCACAACTGGACTGCAAGAGGCATCATATTGTCTGTGGTCTGACATGGGCATATAACTGGTGTAAAGCACATGCAGAAGGCAATTCCTCTAGACTTGGGAAAAATGCATTAATATAGATTGCCAATAGTCATGCATGTGGTCTGATGTGGTCATACACAATTAGCATAAATGGGTTGCAGAGGGGGCTTACAACAGTTGAGCTTACAACAGGTGCCATTAGTATGTCCTTTGAATTTGCTTATGGTTTTAGTCGACGAATAAAAAAAGCATACTTGATAAATACCTTGATAACTGCCTTCTGAATGCCCTGTCAGGATACGCTATATAGACAATATTTGTGGAATATGGGGGGGCAACATTGGATCCCTTGAAGAATTTGTCAAGCAGTTAAATTAAATTTCTGAACCTGAACATATTAAGTTTTCCCTCTCTTGGAGTGAAACCTCAGTGGATTTTCTAGATATATTATTGAACAAAGGTATTCATGGGCTTGAGACAGATTAATATAAAAAGACAACTGACCGCAATAGTTTACTATATTTCACAAGTGCCCATCCACCCATCCACCCTCTCTTCTAACTTCAGAATAAGATATTTAACAACTAAGAATAAGGGCTGCTTCCCTTGTCTTGGTTGTTCAAACTGTAATAGCATGATAAAAGGAACATTTTTTACAGATTGGAACTGGTGAAAGATTTTCTATAGATGGTTATTACTCATGTAATACCATATTTGCAGTTTATCTAAATAAGTGTGCATGTGGTAAAAGCTGTATTGGAAAAATGACAAAGAAAATCAGAGAGAGAATCAGACAACACACATCCTGCAAAAGGTATGAATATAGAGTTTCCTTTGCTACTATGTGGCTGTTAGCTCAGCTTCTGTTTATTGCAATCAGACAGAAATTGTACTCTTGAAATAGGGCACCCTATTGCAGCCTTTGCCCTGCGGCTCAGTGATGTCAAGTTACGCCCCTGCTTAGCTGCAAAAATAACCATACACCTTTTTTGTGAATTATGTAGAAAAATAATTTGATAATGTTTTTTTAAATTATAAGACTGTATTATGTGTTTATCCTTTGTAGAGTGGGTAAACACATGCTTCCTAGCAGCTTTACATTTGAGGCCCTTAGTTGGATACAGCTAATATCTGGAGGCCTAATGTCTCGCCTGATTTTGCTTACTGGGGCATTTTGCTCTGGAGCAGCAATGTGCTGTGACTCTGTAGCGGGAGTTTAGATATGTATTTAACCTATTTGTGGGGGTGGGTAAAGCAGTAAGTATAGTTAACATGAGCCAGCGTTGTTTTTCATTACCATTTCCCTTAAGCCTTTCAAAAATTAGCATTAATTCATTTTGTTAGTGATATCTATGAATTAATGCATCTGATAACTATAGTGCAATATAGTACAATAATAGTTACAATCTGATGTTATATCTATAAAACCTGATCAGTACATATGATTGCCTATAGATAGGATAGGGTGCTTTATTTTCTAACTAGTATTAAGAGTAATCTAAGTGTATATTTATAATGGGAACTAGCCAGCCTACTTGACAAAAAGGGCCTGTGAGCATTTACACGTTGGTAATAGCTAAGATACAAATATATGTAGTACAGACTGGCTCACTCACTTTATAAGTCCATGTCTCTTTATTGATCTTATATTTTGTGTTAATTAATGTCATATTTTGTTTGATGTTTATAGGATGCCATATAAATCATTTACTAATGAGTTCTATCGAGTGGAAATCTGTCATGTTAGCCTGGAATTTGCATGTAGCGATCAACAGCACACGTGGTGTTTAACACAATTTGATGGGAGCTGGAGGAGTGGGTTTAGTGCCGGAGGGCGTCCTAAACACTCAGGTAAAGACATTATTTGTTAGGTTTTTAACCGAACTCTCTCTGTCAGATGTGAGTAATCCACCACATATTACCATTTAAAGGGACATTGTACTATAAATTGTTTGTACCTCTGTATTGTGTGCCAAACGATCAATTTTAACTTTTGGAGTATATTAAATTGTTAAATACAAAACCACAAAGCCTGGTTAAATACAACTTACAAAAAAAAGAGTTTAACCCCTTTACTACCGAGACTTCCAGAGAAAAACTTGTCCAAAATACCAGAGAATTTTTAGCATTTTTGCTATCACTCCATTCAAACAGAAATAGAGCTTTGTTTTTTTTATTTACCTGTCAAAACTATATATACAGTATGTTTTAAGTAGGCAACCCAATGTATTGATCTAAGCCCATTTTGATACATTTCATAACACCATTTCACCACCAAATGTGATAAAATAACATTTTTTTACTTTTTCACAAGCTTTAGGTTTCTCACTAAAAAAATTTACATACCGCTTGTGCAATCATGGCACAAATGGTTGTAAAAGATTCTCTGGGATCCCCTTTGTTCAGAAATAGCAGACATTTATATGGCTTTACCATTGCTTTTTGGTAATTAGAATGCCGCTAATTGCAGCTGCGCACCACACTTCTATTATTCCTGGCAGTGAATGGGTTAATCAGGTAGCTTGTAAAGTTAATTTTAGCTTTAGCATAGAGATTACCCTCCCACCTGACACTTCCCACCCCCTGATCCCTACCTGATTCCCTCCCTCATTGGTCACCCCCATAGTGGCAATCTGCCAGTATGAAGATTTAAGGCATTTTTTTTAATTTAAATATTTTGATATATTTTTTATATTTGTTGCAGTGTGGTATCCCCCCTTACCCTCCAACCTCGCTGATCCCCCCAAACAGCTTTCTAACCCTCCCCGCTCTAACTATTGTCCGCAATCTTATGATAGCCAAAGTACCGCACAATGTATATATAAGTCCATTTGGGTGAAGGGGTTATATACATCTTTGGGAGTGCAGCCAATGAGAGCAGATAGTTACACAAAACAGGGGGTATTGGCGCACATCTACTTGCAAATAGTATTTGCGCACTTCCGCTCTGGGAAGAAGTGTCAGGATTAGTGTGGCTCTCCAGTGCGCTAGAAGTAAGTTTTAGAAGATTTAGATATGATCAATAACCCTATTTCAGAACTGGCTTAGATCAGATAACTAACACATTTTATAAGATCTTGAGAGTTGATAATATCTCCCCAACTTTAAAACAGCTATTTGATGAATATTATATACAATCAAGAATTAAATCTTATTACTTTACTTCCTCTATAATAACCATATATATTTTTTTTATGTTTGAAAAAAGATCCAGAAAACTTGAACGTTTTGACCAATATCCCTTCTCAATAGCGATTCTAAAATTTTAGCTAGTGTTCTTGCTAAGAGAGTAAAATTAGTAATAGGTGTCCTGATACAAAATGATCAAACAGGTTTTATGCCAAATACAAACTCTATGGCAAATTTGAGAAAAATCGAATTGATCTTAGACTATTAGTGGTATAAATTGAATAATAAGAACCACAAAATTAAAATAGATTTGCCGATTATTTCAGTAAATGCTGAGAAAGCTTTCAGTTCTATATCCTGGGAACTTTGGAAAAGTTCAGCTTCATGAGCTCCTTTTTAGAAGTCATCAAGTTGATATATAAGAATAATTTTACTTCGATTTAGTTTAATGGCAGACTTACTGAATATATAATCTTACAAAAAGGAACCAGACAGGGTCGTCCCATTTCACCTTTTTTTTTTAATTTTTAATTTTTATAATTTTTATTGAGGTCAAAGTTTTGGCATACATAGAGAATATAATAACAATACGTAACATTGCAAGGTTGCGTTCCAAGAAAGGACTTATGGCAAGGTACATCATATAAATTACATATTAATAAGGCATATGCAATTAACAATATCCACTATATCGGAAGAGCATGATGTGAATTACAGCGTAGACATTGACATGTAACAGACAACATCTATTATCTATCGGCTAGATTTAGAGTTCTGCGGCCAAAGGGGTGCGTTAGCTATGCATGCTTTTTTCCCCCCGCACCTTTTAAATACCGCTGGTATTTAGAGTTCACAGAAGGGCTGCGTTAGGCTCCAAAAAGGGAGCGTAGAGCATATTTAATGCCACTGCAACTCTCGATACCAGCGGTGCTTACGGACGCGGCCAGCTTAAAAAACGTGCTCCTGCACGATTCCCCCATAGAAAACAATGGGGCTGTTTGAGCTGAAAAAAAACCTAACACCTGCAAAAAAGCAGCATTCAGCTCCTAACGCAGCCCCATTGATTCCTATGGGGAAACACTTCCTAAGTCTGCACCTAACACCCTAACATGTACCCCGAGTCTAAACACCCCTAGCCTTACACTTATTAACCCCTAATCTGCCGACCCCGCTATCGCTGACCGCCGCAACCTACATTATACCTATGTACCCCTAATCTGCTGCCCCTAACACCGCCGACCCCTATATTATATTTATTAACCCCTAATCTGCCCCCCCCAACGTCGCCTCCACCTACCTACAATAATTAACCCCTAATCTGCCGACCGGATCGCACCGCTACTATAATAAATGTATTAACCCCTAATCCGCCTCACTCCCGCCTCAATAACCCTATAATAAATAGTATTAACCCCTAATCTGCCCTCCCTAACATCGCCGACACCTAACTTCAAGCATTAACCCCTAATCTGCCGACCGGAGCTCACCGCTACTCTAATAAATGTATTAACCCCTAAAGCTAAGTCTAACCCTAACACTAACACCCCCCTAAATTAAATATAATTTAAATCTAACAAAATAAATTAACTCTTATTAAATAAATTAATCCTATTTAAAGCTAAATACTTACCTGTAAAATAAACCCTAATATAGCTACAATATAAATTATAATTATATTGTAGCTATTTTAGGATTAATATTTATTTTACAGGTAACTTTGTATTTATTTTAACCAGGTACAATAGCTATTAAATAGTCAATAACTATTTAATAGCTACCTAGTTAAAATAATTAGAAAATTACCTGTAAAATAAATCCTAACCTAAGTTACAATTAAACCTAACACTACACTATCAATAAATAAATTAAATAAAATACCTACAAATAAATACATTTATATAAACTAACTAAAGTACAAAAAATAAAAAAGAACTAAGTTACAAAAAATAAAAAAATATTTACAAACATTAGAAAAATATTACAACAATTTTAAACTAATTACACCTACTCTAAGCCCCCTAATAAAATAACAAAGCCCCCCAAAATAAAAAAATGCCCTACCCTATTCTAAATTAAAAAAAGTTCAAAGCTCTCTTACCTTACCAGCCCTTAAAAGGACATTTTGTTGGGCATGCCCCAAAGAATTCAGCTCTTTTGCCTGTAAAAAAAACACATACAATACCCCCAGCCCAGGCGGGGGCTAAAGAGTGACGTCCATCCTCCGGCTGAAGTCTTGATCCAAGCGGGCAGAAGAGGACATCCGGACCGGCAAACATCTTCATCCAAGCTGCATCTTCTATGTTCTTAAATCCGATGACGACCGGCTGATTTTCAAGACCTCCAGCGCGGATCCATCCATCTTCACCGACGACTTCCCGACGAATGACGGTTCCTTTAAGGGACGTCATCCAAGATGGCGTCCCTCGAATTCCGATTGGCTGATAGGATTCTATCAGCCAATCGGAATTAAGGTAGGAAAATTCTGATTGGCTGATGGAATCAGCCAATCAGATTCAAGTTCAATCCGATTGGCTGATCCAATCAGCCAATCAGATTGAGATCGCATTCTATTGGCTGTTCCGATCAGCCAATAGAATGCGAGCTCAATCTGATTGGCTGATCGGATCAGCCAATCGGATTGAACTTGAATCGGATTGGCTGATTCCATCAGCCAATCGGAATTTTCCTACCTTAATTCCGATTGGCTGATAGAATCCTATCAGCCAATCGGAATTCGAGGGACGCCATCTTGGATGATGTCCCTTAAAGGAACCGTCATTCGTCGGGAAGTCGTCAGTGAAGATGGATGGATCCGCGCTGGAGGTCTTGAAGATCAGCCGGTCGTCATCGGATTGAAGAACATAGAAGATGCGGCTTGGATGAAGATGTTTGCCGGTCCGGATGTCCTCTTCTGCCCGCTTGGATCAAGACTTCAGCCGGAGGATGGACGTCACTCTTTAGCCCCCGCCTGGGCTTGGATGAAGACATCGAAGGCTCTTCTGGATCGATCGGTGATACCTGGCATGGTGAAGACAAGGTAGGAAGATCTTCAGGGGGGTAGTGTTAGGTTTATTTAAGGGAGGTTTGGGTTAGATTAGTGGTATGTGGGTGGTGGGTTTTAATGTTGGGGGGGGTATTGTATGTGTTTTTTTTACAGGCAAAATAACTGAATTCTTTGGGGCATGCCCCACAAAAGGTCCTTTTAAGGGCTGGTAAGGTAAAAGAGCTTTGAACTTTTTTAATTTAGAATAGGGTAGGGCATTTTTTTATTTTGGGGGGCTTTGCTATTTTATTAGGGGGCTTAGAGTAGGTGTAATTAGTTTAAAATTGTTGTAATATTTTTCTAATGTTTGTAAATATTTTTTTATTTTTTGTAACTTAGTTCTTTTTTATTGTTTGTACTTTAGTTAGTTTATTTAAATGTATTTATTTGTAGGTATTGTATTTAATTTATTTATTGATAGTGTAGTGTTAGGTTTAATTGTAGATAATTGTAGGTATTGTATTTAATTTATTTATTGATAGTGTAGTGTTAGGTTTAATTGTAGATAATTGTAGGTATTGTATTTAATTTATTTATTGATAGTGTAGTGTTAGGTTTAATTGTAACTTAGGTTAGGATTTATTTTCCAGGTAATTTTGTAATTATTTTAACTAGGTAACTATTAAATAGTTATTAACTATTTAATAGCTATTGTACCTGGTTAAAATAATTACAAAGTTGCCTGTAAAATAAATATTAATCCTAAAATAGCTACAATATAATTATAATTTATATTGTAGCTATATTAGGATTTATTTTACAGGTAAGTATTTAGCTTTAAATAGGAATAATTTATTTAATAAGAGTTAATTTATTTTGTTAGATAAAAATTATATTTAACTTAGGGGGGTGTTAGGGTTAGGGTTAGAATTAGCTTTAGGGGTTAAAATATTTATTAGAGTAGCGGTGAGCTCCGGTCGGCAGATTAGGGGTTAATGCTTGAAGTTAGGTGTCGGCGATGTTAGGGAGGGCAGATTAGGGGTTAATACTATTTATTATAGGGTTATTGAGGCGGGAGTGAGGCGGATTAGGGGTTAATAACTTTATTATAGTAGCGGTGCGGTCCGCTCGGCAGATTAGGGGTTAATAAGTGTAGGTAGGTGGCGGCGACGTTGGGGGGGGCAGATTAGGGGTTAATAAATATAATATAGGTGTCGGCGGTATTAGGGGCAGCAGATTAGGGGTACATAGGGATAACGTAGCTGGCGGGGGTGTACGGAGCGGCAGATTAGGGGTTAAAAAATTTAATAGAGTGGCAGCGATGTGGGGGGGCCTCGGTTTAGGTGTACATAGGTAGTTTATGGGTGTTAGTGTACTTTAGAGCACAGTAGTTAAGAGCTTTATAAACCGGCGTTAGCCCAGAAAGCTCTTAACTACTGACTTTTTTCTGCGGCTGGAGTTTTGTCGTTAGATTTCTAACGCTCACTTCAGCCAAGACTCTAAATACCGGCGTTAGAAAGATCCCATTGAAAAGATAGGATACGCAAATGGCGTAGGGGGATCTGCGGTATGGAAAAGTCGTGGCTGTAAAGTGAGCGTTAGACCCTTTCCTGACTGACTCCAAATACCAGAGGGCGGTAAAAACCAGCGTTAGGAGCCTCTAACGCTGGTTTTGACGGCTACCGCCAAACTCTAAATCTAGCCGTATGTGATATAAAGCTCTGAAAAGAAGCAAACGCTGCAGAGGAAAAAAAAAGGAAAACACTTTAAAACACAAGTATTGGTACATATATAAATCTATAGCCTTGCGTAGTTGTATTCCTTTAGGACTTATACTAAGGTACATCTTATGAGTTACATATTAAAAAGGCATATGCAATTAGCAACATCTGCTACATCAAAGAACATAATGTAAAATGTAAAGTAAAAGTTTGTATACAATAAATGCCAATATCCACCTTGAGCCTTCTATATTAAACAGGAGGCCTCTCTTGGACCTCATACATTTTAGGTTAATAACATGGACCGAAGGCTATATGAAAGAGAGGAGACCACTTGTGGATCTCATTATTTTGACCTCAGGTGCTGTTTTATTATTTACGTTAAGATTAAAACCTTATATTCGAATTGTATGAAGTGTTAAACACACATGCTAGGCTTAGAAAGTGAACATAAGGTTAATAATACATTGTACTGCAAAGTTTAAAGGAATCTAGGGTGCGGTATAGACAAGAAAAACCACATAGTTAACCCTCCGAAACTAGGAGGTCTATTATGTGTGGGGGGGGAGGTGGTAAGAGGAACTGTGGTTGCATAACTCAAGGTAACCAAGCTATGGTAAAACAAAACAACCTAGCAATATGGAAAGACAAGTGTGCGTACTGGGTACTGGCGGATATCCAAAAATAGACTAGCTCTTGCTGGTTGATGTTATATCTGGCATAGTAAGGTCCAAAGATCCAAGTTAGTAAATTTGGCATATATCAAGGAAGACCACACCTAATGGCAGCAGTTCAGGTCCAGCCTGCGCTGAGAACATATCAAATATTTAAAATGAAAACTGCACCTCACAGTATAGCAATGGCCTTAGCCTCAAGACATGAGCCCTGCATTCAATGGCACATACCTAAGGTGGGGGAGTACAAGACATGTATATCCACTGTGTCACCCTAAACTTTAATACTAATCAAGCATGTGAGTATTAAATGTTAACATTCCTTCACTAGTTATAAGGTCCCCAATCCATATATTCTACCCAACATACCTATAAATGTGAGAATGAAAAGGTTTAGACATCCCGGCCACAGACATCCAAGCCCTCAAAAACATTTAAGAACAATAATATTATATGAATAGATAGCTAGGAACATCCTATCAAATATAATCAAGGGGAATATCACAATACACCATGCATGGTCAAACTTATATAATATTAAAAAGGGTGCGGTGGATTCCGTGCCGGACACTCAAAATATATATATATATATGCAGCAAATATTATTACAGGAGAGGGCCCACAATTCCAATGCCCAGTTACTAAATTATAGACTAGTAATGCGTCACCCATGACAAAATTTCCATATCTAAAAGTGAATAGAAAAATACAGTAACATTATGTGAGTTATAACCTTGAAACTAGAAATTACTGCAAGAGAAGCTGTAATAGGGTTAATGAATTACCCCAGACAACAAAAGCTTGCCATCCAACAGATAGAAACAGAAGAAGACAACTATCTAAGACATGAGAGGGCTTGTGAGCAACCCAGAGATGTAAGTGTTAAGGCTTCAGACAGGATTGACATTAGTTAGGGGAGCCAGCCTAGTTATTGGATAAGTACAACAACCTGATCATAGCCTATATGTATGTAGAGATATGCTGTAAGCCTAGGGAAAGCAGCTCCATACACACTGGGTTGAGATTCGTGAGGGGGATTAGAGTAACAAGAAGAGTAAGCTGTAAAAGCACATAAAGTAATGATGAACAAGTTATAATCAGACCATGACTCCCCCCCCCCCCCCCCCCCCCCCCGTGGTGGAGAATGGTAATTGCAACTTGTAAACAGGAACGTTAGTTTTAAGACCAGATTCAGTAATGTGACTTGTTTTAGCATAAATGGTTTAAATAATATAGTGCTATGTAACCCACTAGATAGTATGGATGGGGATATCTGATCTAAGCAACCCCCAAGCATCTCCAATGCATAACATAACAGGCAAACATAGAAAAACAAATAACTAGTGCAAACATCTAAATTAAGCCTGAATAAATTTATGAATAATAAGACAGCTATTGTTTATGTCCAGTCCACATGCAGAAAATGACTCATTATTTTCCTTTAGTGAGTGTTCTAACTACTAGTAAGGTGCCACAAATGAGAAGTAGATCCATATTCATAAACCTATAGAGGGTTAGGAGAGATCTGGGTAACACTGGCCGCATTGTCACACTCCAACTCTTAATCTATCCAGTCAGTAGGGCAAGCAATGGGAGAAGTAAAACAACAGAACCCAAACAGTAATGTTTCACATAGACAGTTAAATGGCAGTTAGTTAGGAAAAGACCTGCTAATTATCCATTTTAGCCTTCTTCAAAATGGGTCAGAAGCAGCTTATGACCAAGCGATAGCTCCTCACTCTGTGGTAGTTGCTCTTCAAAGCTATCTAGAATCAGAGCGCAGCTTCCCCAGTGCAGCACAGCTTCAGCCCCTGGAAAAGTCACTGACACATCGTGTGCAGCTCTGCCGACACAAAATTGAGGAGAAACTTCCCAAACATGGCTGCCACCTACAGAAACCACGCACGTTGCGCTCAAAGGTAAGTTCAGTGACAAGGTTAGGTCTCTCTTGAGATACGCCGGATCAGTAACCGATCTGGAGACAGGATTTGTGGCAGGTCAACCCCCACATACATCATAACAATTCAGCCCATCTCTGCAGCGGTAGTAATAAGTGTCCTCCTGCTGTGAGGAATTAACATGGCTGCACGAGATCTCAGGAGCCGACACTGCAATACAGCTAATCTGATAGATAGTAGGAGCGGTAGAGTTCATAGTATGGGCAAGATGAAGATTAGCTGGCTGCACATTGTTATCCTCTCTCACCATTATGCCAGCAAAACACTCATGCAGAGTCCGCTCTAGGTTGTCAAAGTGAGCCTGTAGAAGCTGCGTCACAGCTCGCTGCCAGCTATTCTTGTCCTCCATTGTAACTTGTATTCTGGGTAGCTAAAAACAACTATCCAAGAGCTCCCAATGCCACCATCAACGCTGTGCCTGATAGGGACCCCTTTTGTTGCAGTAATAATTACCTTAGATATCGATAAACATTAGTTATATAACATATAAGAACAAGGAGCACTTAACACACACGTCTGGTTGTCTTGAAAGTTGGCTCCGCCCCCACCTTATCTTTTTAATTTAGCCATAGAGCCATTAGCCATCCTCCTTAGAAAAGAATTAGATGGAATATCTATTGGTAATAAGCATCTGGTCTTATCACTGCATGCAGGTGATCTGATTTTATGAGCAATACAAATAAGAATATTCCATGCCTAATGCAAATTCTCAAAGATTATGGTTCATTCACAGGATATAAAACAAATACAGTTAAAGGGACAGTCAACTCAAAAATATTTATTGTTTAAAAAGATAGATAATCCCTTTAGTACCCATTCCTCAGTTTTGCATAACCAACACAGTTATATTAATACACTTTTTACGTCTGTGGTTACCTTGCATTTAAGCCTCTTCTAATATGGTAAATGAGAGGGCGCTAAAAGCTGGGTATACTTAACACACCTAATTG
Organism: Bombina bombina; assembly: GCF_027579735.1. Taxonomy (NCBI): domain Eukaryota; kingdom Metazoa; phylum Chordata; class Amphibia; order Anura; family Bombinatoridae; genus Bombina; species Bombina bombina. Next base: position 1,150,413,712 of record NC_069502.1, on the reverse strand, counting down.
ATTTAGATTTATATCAAAAGTAAGAATTCATCAAAGACAGTATTAATTTAATCAATCATTTACTGGTGGGAATGTTCCCTATTTTGTGCAATACATAAATTCATAAAAACAATTTTCTGACACATAAAATATTTAACAAGATATCTTCAACTTATACTTTATGGATTACCACCCTGATGAAAAAATAATAACAAGCGCTTAAAAATAAAATTGATTAAATGCTTAAAACCTTAAAATCAATTTATTCCAGAATATAAAAGACCGTCTCTATAGTCCATATTATATCTTCAGCAGATGGAATCCCTTATGTTTGTTAGGGTATATTACGTATGAGACTTGTCTCCGTGATTATAATCAATATAATTGGTAAAAACGACAAAATGTTTCTTATTTTGGATACTTTGTATCTTTACTTTGTTATGTGTGTAGCTTTAACTCACAGATAGTTGCAGCAGCTGTAACCAAATGTTGCTGTAATCCGTCCGAGATTCTGTGGTCCTTTGTCGCAACACGCTCCTTGCGTGTGGGCAGCCTTGTATACTGCAGCTCCTAGTCTCCGGCACAGGATTCACCACTCCCTCCGTGGGGAAGTGACCGGCTAAGGTACGCCGCTCCCTGCGTGTGAGTAACCTGAGGGACTGTTGAAAAAGCCCATATACACGGGTGAAACGCGTAGAAGTAAGAAGTTGCTGATTTACCAGAACAAAACTCATTTAATCAATTTTATTTTTAAGCGCTTGTTATTATTTTTTCATCAGGGTGGTAATCCATAAAGTATAAGTTGAAGATATCTTGTTAAATATTTTATGTGTCAGAAAATTGTTTTTATGAATTTATGTATTGCACAAAATAGGGAACATTCCCACCAGTAAATGATTGATTAAATTAATACTGTCTTTGATGAATTCTTACTTTTGATATAAATCTAAATCAATTAGGTGTGTTAAGTATACCCAGCTTTTAGCGCCCTCTCATTTACCATATTGTTTGTTCCATTTTTCTATCTTGGGGAGATAGTGGAGAGTGGCTTAGGTATCCTTTTTAGATTTTAGCGCTGAAACACCTGTGCTATTTAAGCCTCTTCTGACAGCCCCCTGATCACATGACTTTTTATTTATTTATTATCTATTGACTTGCATTTTATAAAATTCCAATTGGTGCAGTGTCTGCCACAACCCACGGGCATGAGCACAATGTTATTTACATGGCTCACATGAGCTAGCACTCCCCTGTTGTGAAAAGATAATAAAAAAGCATGTGATAAGAGATCAATTACAGCCTATCTGTGGGGTAATACAAGAGTTGCCCTAGCACTTTCTAAACTTACTTAGAAAGCAAAACCTCATAAAACCCTATTTGTTAATCAAGAAAAAAATTTAGGTAAGTGAACACATATTACCCCTATAATACAATCTTATTATCATAATTCTTGATTATGTTGGTTTACAATTAGCATAATTAATATGGTACACGGCACTGGCCGGAAATAGCCATTTTGGGGAAGTTCCGGTATTTACAAAACCGAATAAGATGTAAGATGACAACTTCTGGTTACACGATAAGGCTGTAGGCAACAGTGGCACATATTGTTTGATGATGTGCATGTACTGTAGGAATGTATATCCCTAAAAATATTAGATATAATATTGTTTATGTTGTGTAAGGATCTGACACCTATGTAAAGATATCAATGAATACCGGGTATGATGCACATTTTGGCACTTTTTTTCACAGGAAGTAGGATGTAATGTGTGTGTTTGTACACTATTTAAGCACGGTTTTGGTGTGTAAAAAATGTTCTGAAGAAGGGTAAATCCCCGAAACGTCAATAAATTTGATCATATGCTTTGGTGAAAATCCTGGTTCGTGGATGCCTATATATATATATACAGTATACTTCCTATATAGGACACAGAGGAAGTCCAGCACTCACTTGCAAGCACTCAGCTAAGATTAAAAGCAAAAATGGGAGAGTTAGTTACCGCATCTGGCCAAATAGGACAAGCCCAGGTATCACTTCATGATCTCTCTCTAAACCTGGGTCCCTAATACAGCCAAACAATGCAAGTTCTCAATCAAACAAACTGGGAACAAGTCAAGGGTGCACAGACTTATGTAATCACTCTAGACATATACAAAATGGAAGGGGACTGCACTGTCAGACTGGACTGGGTACACATCCTATAACTCTGCAACATGTACAGCCCTGGGTGCACAATAGCACTCACAGGTAGCTGCACCGTCTCCAGAGTCCCAGGCAGTAAACCCCAGACAGGTCTGGGTGCAAGACCCATAGGGAAAATTACAAAACAATTTAACACAGCACACAGAGGAAGTCCAGCACTGACTTGCAAGCACTCAGCTAAGATTAAAAGCAAAACTGGAACAGTTATTTACTGCATCTGTCCAAATGGGACAAGCCCAAGTACCATGTTAAGGTCTCTACCAAAACCTGGATCCCTAATACAGCCAAACAATGCAAGCCTTGCATCCAGACCTGTCTGGGGTTAACTGCCTGGGAGTCTGGGGACGGTGCAGCTACCTGTGAGTGCTATTGAGCACCCAGGGCTGTGCATGTTTCAGGGTAATAGGATGTGTAAGCAGTCCAGTCTGAGAGTGCAGTCCCCGTCCATGTTTATATATATATATATATATATATATATAGGTATAGATATATATTGCACCAGAAAATCATCAGCTATATGTAGAAATATGTATTTATGAATAAATAGAACATATTCAGTTATGTGCAGAACATTGGAACTTGAAATATTCATATTTTCATGTCGGGTTAGCGCAAATTAGAATATGCAATTGGGTTTGTGCGAGAGTGGGGTGTTTGTTTGTTGTTTCAACTTTTTTTATCCATTGACTTCTATGGGGAAATACGTGAACGCGCATTACTGCAAGAGCGAAAACAGTTTACTTTCACCTCATAATACGAACACAACCCGACGAGTACAAAAATCTTACTTCAAGCGCAATTAATGCTCAAGCGGGAGAGTTAATTTGCGCTTCACTTGTAATCTGATCCTGGTAAAACCGATTTTATAGTAAACTCTCCCTTTAAATGACCAAAGCCATCTGTTTAATACTGACCATCAATTGTATATGCTAAAAATAAACATAAACTTTTTTTCTTTTGTTTTTACATAAAGATACGTACTGCACCAACCCCCAGTTCAGGATAAGGTTGGAAGAGCCAGATGATGATCATGAAGGTTCTACAGAGCAGCCATGTTGTACTGTGATTGTTGGCTTAATGCAAAAGAACCGCAGAAAGAACAAACCTACAGGAGAAAAACTACTGACAATTGGCTTCTATATTTATCAAGTTAGTATGATGAAATATTACTATTTATATATAGTTTTCTGACTGCAGAAGAACAACCTTGTTATGTTGTATGAGAAGTATATCCCATTTAATGTGCTGTGGCTAATAGTGACAGATATAAATGAGAACCTTAAAGGGACAGTAAACACCTTGTAAGTGTTGTGTTGCTGTAAAATAACATATCAGCCAATGGTTTGTTTTTTTAAACAAATTCAAATCCTTTTAACTGCAATTCATTTTCAATAGCCAAATTCCATCCATGATTTGCCTTATATGAATGAGCCTGTGACGGACCGCCTGGTACCCCGAATGAGTACCTCCGTCAGAACACTTCCCTTGTCCTGGACATCTCTTTATCCAAAGCAATAGCTCCTGGTATCTCCCTTTGACTGCAGTCTAAAGTTATATAGGTGAACAGAATTGAGGCAACACTCAGTTGTCTGAACACAAAAATGAACACTTTATTTGAAAGCAACACACAGATTTATACACCCTGGCATTCCAGATTTACAGAGCTTCAGGTTACATAGGGAATTGGTTAAAAAGTAAAGCAAACATATGAACAATACATCAAACCTCTAACAATTGTTTATTCACAGGTAAAACAGATTAACATATCAAGTTAATTAACTGGGGAAGAAAGTTTACTCAGACAATCTGATGTTGGGCAGTCTAGTTAACATAATCACACAGGAACACAATCAGTTTACCCAGACAGACTCCTGAGACACAATCAGATTAGAAACGTAAATAAAATACATCTTATTACAGAATATAAGAACAGCTCTAATTAACTATTAAGTCCTTTATGCCCACTTGGTTTATAGAGTCACAATTGCTCCCACAAGGAGCACGTACACCCTGTACCCATCCTGTATTTATGGATACAGGGTGACATGGACATAAGACAGAGTTATGAAAGTACATGGGTTGTCCAGCATATACAATTCCACATTTCCATGCAGTCTCTGGGTATCCTTAAGCCCATGTACCTCCTGCCCAAAGAATGTTCCATAACAGGCCCTCAGATCTAGGTGACTCACGTCACATATCTCCCCCTTCGGAAGGAGACTAACACAGGAGGAGACCCCAGACGGGTTGACTTCGAAGTTAGTCCTTAGATCCATTCCCCCAATGCCCGAATCCACACAGTACCCCAAACAAATTGTCCCAAACAGAGCATCACTCCCCCGGCCGACCTCTGCCTCTCTCATAGAACATACCCGCTGCTGGGGAAAAGTGCCGACTGTCCCTTCTCCCTGGAGTCCTTTCATTCTCTGGAGAGAAGACAGGGTGGCTAAGCTTACTCCAACATGCTGTTGTGGATCTGGGCTAACTGCCCAGCATCCCTGGAGAATACAGGTGGAGACTGTAGTCCCATCCACGTGTAAAGGATAGGAATCTCCCATTTCTTGCGGAGAGAGGCCGACATCTCTTGGTCCCAATGCCAGCTGCTCTGCTCGGATAGCTGCATGCTCCTCTGTTCCCTCTACCAGCGTGAGGCTGTCATCCCTGTTTTCTGGGGTGCCGGTTAGGGATGGGCAGAGGCCAACAACACTTTGCCCTGTTGCCTGCTCTTCTGTTGGGTAATCCGCATCTGACAGCTCAGAGGAAATGCTAATTAGATCCACAATCTCTGGGTCCAGCTGGGGAGATAACAGGGTGACTAGGGTCCCCATGCCAGGGGATTGGGGACCTGGGCCGACTTCCCCGTATCCCTGCACTCCACGTGTGGAGACCACTGTTTCATCCACACCTCCCGGACCAACATCCGTTGATATGAAGTCCACTAGATCCACTGCCTCTGAAGTAAGTAAAGGACCACTTTCCAGTAGTTCTAGGTAATTCACCTCAAGGTACCATTCCTGATAGATAAGCCATGTCAGGTCAGGCTCTAAGGCAAGTGCTTCTGATGGCTGTAAAAGCTCCCACCTCTTGCTTTGAATGTCCCAGAATCGATATCCCTCAGGACTGCCAAAGTCAATTTTCTCCTCAAATACTTCCCATAATAAGCCGGGGCCACCAAAGTCATCACCTTCCGGGGAATAGTGCATTTCTGCCCTCGACTGCCACCTGTCTGCAAACCAATATAACGCTCTGTACCGATCCTCAAGCTCGACCTCTCTTTGCACCAGACACTTCAGTTCGGCTATCCCCTCACCTGTGGGTTGTCCTCTCAGTAAGCAGAGCCACAAGTTTACCTAGTCCCCGAAATGTTGTTCTGGGGAGGACAGGACTTTGCCTCTGCAGCCATACCAATTCTCCAGTGCATCTTCCCACATCTCTAGCCGAATCAAGGCTCTCCATTCCAGGCACATCTCCTCTGGTACTTGCCCTCATAAAACAGCAAGGGAGACTTTGGAACTTCCCATTTAGAGGTATCTGATCCCAGCATCTCAGCTGTCCGAATATTCCGATACCTGGTGATCTGCTTCACCACTTCGGTGTTCATTACCTGGACTGCTGCTGCTTCGGATGGGTTGGCTCCGTAGATTGACAACCTTCTCCGCACTCTGCTGTGGAATTTTTCCACTGCATCATCTATAATCTTCTGGCTGCGATCCTTCACTGGCTGCCATTGGCGCATCTTTGTAGTGCTGCTTAGGGAATGATAGCTAGATGGCACATCCCTCCAACCCAGCTTGTCCTGTGCAGAAACATGTTCATCAAGGTGGGTCAGCACTTGCTGCATTCGCCATAGGAGCTCCGTTTCCATAGCTGCGGGTGACAGTGCCGCTACTCCTCTGTCAGCAGGACAAGAAATCAATCCCAGTGCTTGCCACCAGATGTGATGGACCGCCTGGTACCCCGAATGAGTACCTCCATCAGAACACTTCCCTTGTCCTGGACATCCTTTTATCCAAAGCAATAGCTCCTGGTATCTCCCTTTGATCGCAGTCTAAAGGTATATAGGTGAACAGAACTGAGGCAACACTCAGTTGTCTGAACACAAAAATGAACACTTTATTTGAAAGCAGCACACAGATTTATACACCCTGGCATTCCAGATTTATAGAGCTTCAGGTTACATAGGGAATTGGTTAAACAGTAAAGCAAACATATGAACAATACATCTAACCTCTAACAATTGTCTATTCACAGGTAAAACAGATTAACATATCAAGTTAATTAACTGGGGAAGAAAGTTTACTCAGACAATCTGATGTTGGGCAGTCTACTTAACATAATCACACAGGAACACAATCAGTTTACCCAGACAGACTCCTGAGACACAATCAGATTAGAAACGTAAATAAAATACATCTTATTACAGAATATAAGAACAGCTCTTATTAACTATTAAGTCCTTTATGCCCACTTGGTTTATAGAGTCACAATTGCCCCCACAAGGGGCACGCACACCCTGTAACCATCCTGTATTTATGGATACAGGGTGACATGGACATAAGACAGAGTTATGAAAGTACATGGGTTGTCCAGCATATAAAATTCCACCTTTCCATTAAGTCTCTGGGTATCCTTAAGCCCATGTACCTCCTGCCTAAAGAATGTTCCATAACAGACCCTCAGATCTTGGTGACTCATGTCACAGAGCCAATCTGGGCTTTAGTCTGCAGACAACAAAGCTTGCCATGGTAATAAAGTTAGTATAAAGTGATTTTTTTTGCAGTTATTATCAGTTAAAGCTATGTGCTATCAGCCAATCACAAAATGCATATTATATACTGTGCACATTAACACATGCTCAGTAGTAGCTGGAGCCTCAAAGTGTGCATATAAAAAGAGTGTACTGATTTTGATTATGGAAGTATGTTGGAAAGTTGTTTGTAATTTGCATGCTTTGGCCCCTATTTAAGAAAGGTCTTGCAGACCTGATCCGACACTGCGGATCAAGTCCGCAAGACCTCGCTGAATGCGGAGAGCAATACACTCTCCGTATTCAGCATTGCACCAGCAGCTCACAAGAGCTGTTGGTGCAACGCCGCCCCCTGCAGACTCGCGGCGAATCGGCCGCCATCAGGGAGCTGTCAATCAACCCGATCGTACTTGCTCAGAGCAGGCGGACAGGTTATGGAGCAGCGGTTTTTGTGACTGAAGACTCGCCAGAAACACGGGCCGTCAAGCTCCTTTCGGAGCTTGATAGATAGGCCCCTTTATTTAAATCATGAAACTGTCATTTTGGCTTTAGTGGCCCTTTAAGACCCTGCACTCATCAACGAATCATCTTGTAGAATGTTGAAAGGTTCGGGTACTAAATCCTGCAAAGGATCTCCAGTCTCTGTCGTGCAATGGAAAATTGCTAACATTTGTTAATCATAAAAGGGACGTGAAAAACAATTTTTGTTCTTTCATTATTCAAATAGAGCATGCAATTTTAAGCAACTTTCTAATTTACTCCTATTTATCAATTTTATTCGTTCTCTTGGTATCTTTATTTGAAAGGCAGGAATGTAAGCTTAGGTGCCAGCATATTTTGGTTCAGCACCTGGGTAGCGCTTGCTGATTGGTGGCTAAATGTAACTTGTCAGAACTCTGAATTATCAGTTTGGGTAGACTTTTTTGTGTGAAAATTGTTTCTAATATAATGAGGCAACCTATAAGGGACAGTAACCACCTTGAGATTTAATATAAAAGGATTAGTTATATATAGTAATATGACTGGAAGAAAGTATAATTTTGACTTTACTGTCCCTTTAAAAGGACATGGATCAGATAGTACAGTTTTAAATATCTTTAGGTAGATTACGAGTTTTGCGGTAAGAGGGGTGCGGTACTAACTTGCACTTTATTCTCACCGCTCACTTTCCTACAGAGCTGGTATTACAGGTTTTTACAAACCCGGCGTTAAAAGGCAAGAAGTGAGCATAGAGCAAAATTGTGCTCCATACCGTACTCCATTACCAGCGCTGCTTAAGTCAGCGGTGAGCTGGTTATACGTGCTCGTGCACGATTTCCCCATAAACATCAATGGGGAGAGCCGGCTGAGAAAATGTCTAACACCTGCAAAAAAACAGCGTTTATCTCAGTAACGCAGCCCCATTGATTCCTATGGGGAAACAAAATTTATGTTGACACCTAACACCCTAACATGAACCCCGAGTCTAAACACCCCTAATCTTACACTTATTAACCCCTAATCTGTCGCCCCCCCGACATCGCTGACACCTACATTATACTTATTAACCCCTAATCTGCCTCTACGGACATCGCCGCCACCTACAATATACTTATGAATCCCTAATCTGCTGCCCCCAACATCGCCGACCCCTACATTATATTATTAACCCCTAATCTGCTGCCCACAACATCGCAGACACCTAAATAATGTTATTAACCCCTAATCTGCTGCCCCCAACGTCGCCGCCACTATAATAAACATATTAACCCCTAAACCGCTGTACTCCTGCATCGCAAACACTAGTTAAATATTATTTACCCCTAATCTTCCGCCCCTAACATCGCCGCCATCTACCTACATTTATTAACCCCTAATCTGCCGCCCCCAACGTCTCCGCCACTATATTTATTAACCCCTAAACCTAAGTCTAACCCTAACCCTAACACCCCCTAACTTAAATATAATTAAAATAAATCTAAATAAAACCTATAAGTATTACCTAAATTATTCCTATTTAAAACTAAATAAAATAAACCCTAAGCTAGCTACAATATAACTAATAGTTACATTGTAGCTAGTTTAGGGTTTATTTTTATTTTACAGGCAAGTTTGTATTTATTTTAACTAGGTAGAATAGTTACTAAATAGTTATTAACTATGTACTAACTACCTAGCTAAAATAAATACAAATGTACCCGTAAAATAAAACCTAACCTAAGTTACACTAACGCCTAACCTAACCCTACAATTAAATAAATTCCCTAAATTAAATACAATTAACTAAATTCAATAAAATTAGCTAAATTTCAAAGAAACCCCCACTAAATTACAGAAAATAAAAAGAAATTACAAGATCTTTAAACTAATTACACCTACTCTAATAGCCCTATCAAAATAAAAACGGCCCCCAAAAATTAAATAAACCCTAGCCTAAACTAAACTACCAATAGCCCTTAAAAGGGCCTTTTGCGGGGCATTGCCCCAAAGAAATCAGCTTTTTTACCTGTAAAAAAAATACAAACAACCCCCCCAACAGTAAAACCCACCACCCACACAACCAAACCCCCAAATAAAACCCTAACTAAAAAAACCTAAGCTCCCCATTGCCCTGGAAAGGGTATTTGGATGGGCATTACCCTTAAAAGGGCATTTAGCTCTATTGCTGCCAAAAGCCCTAACCTAAAAATAAAACCCACCCAATACACCCTTAAAAAATCCTAACACTAACCCCCGAAGATCCACTTACCGGGAGAAGTCTTCATCCAAGCGGCAAGATTTCCTCAACAAAGCCGGCAGAAGTGGTCCTCCAGACGGGCAGAAGTCTTCACCCAAATGGCATCTTCTATCTTCATTCTTCCGACGAGGAGCGGCTCCATCTTCAAGACATCTGGCACAGAGCATCCTCTTCAATCGACGTCTTCTTGCTGAATGAAGGTACCTTTAAATGATGTCATCCAAGATGGCGTCTCTTAGATTCCGATTGGCTGATAGAATTCTATCAGCCAATTGGAATTAAGGTTGAAAAAATCCTATTGGCTGATGCAATCAGCCAATAGGATTAAACTTCAATCCTATTGGCTGATCCAATCAGCCAATAGGATTGAGCTCGCATTCTATTGGCTGATTGGAACATAATATGTTTATTATAGTGGCGGCGATGTCCAGAGCGGCATATTAGGGGTTAAAAATTTAATTTTAGTGTTTGCGATGCGGGAGGGCCTCGGTTTAGGGGTTAATAGGTAGTTTATGGGTGTTAGTGTACTTTTTAGCACTTTAGTTATGAGTTTTATGCTACGGCTTTGTAGTGTAAAACTCATAACTACTGACTTTAAAATGCGGTACGAATCTTGATGGGATAGGGTGTACCGCTCACTTTTTGGCCTTCCAGGACAAACTCGTAATACCGGCGCTATGGAAGTCCCATTGAAAATAGACTATACACAAATTGCGTAAGTTGATTTGCGGTAAGGTCAAAAAAGTGTGCGTTGCCCCTAGATCTGCAAGACTCGTAATACCAGCGGTAGTGAAAAAGCAGCGTTATAACCTGATAACGGGGCTTTTTCAGTATAACGCAAAACTCGTAATCTAGCCGCTTGTTACTTATGTTATCACATTTTCCTCTTGGGTTTTCTTTGTGGAAACGTATCCATGAGAACATATGGGGTAGGCTCAGAAGCGTACACATTTCATGAGCATTATATGTATAACATTGTTACAAATGCTGCTGCCATATATTGCATGACACATGCATGCTCCTGAGCCTACCTCAATTTATGCTCTTATGAAAAGAGCTAAGATTTAACTAAGGATACCAAAAGAAAGAGGTGACTAATAACATATATATAAATAAATATTCCGTTTGTGCATGCATTTTATTAATATCAAAGAACTCAAAACTTTTTCAAAGTTAGAAGAAATACGTCTGCACTATTGAGTGCACGACTAGAGGAACTGTTGTTTTAGCTAATAGCAAGCTGAAGCTACACGGAGGGGGAGGAAGGCGTGGCATGCTCCATGGGAAGAAGGCAGCTGAATAACGCTGCAAATACATTTACTAGAAGATTTATGCACTTTAGTATATAAATCTTCTAGTAAATGTATACATTTACTAGAAGATTCATATACTAAAGTGCATAAATCTTCTAGTAAATGTATTTGCAGCGTTATTCAGCTCCCTTCTTCCCATGGAGCATGCCACTCCCCCATCCGTGTATCTTCAGCTCCTTCTTCCCCCCTCCATGTAACTCCAGCTTGCTATTAGCTAAAACAACACTAGTTCCGCTAGCCGTGCACTCAATAGTGCAGACGTAGAAAAAGTTTTGAGTTCTTTGATATTAATACAATGCATGCGCAAACGGAATATTTATTTATATAAATATGAGGCACATATGAAAAAAGTTTATACAGCTAATACAGCACTCACTTAGCACCACTGTGATAGAGCATTCTGGTAACCCTTCTCTAAACTCATTAATAAGATTATCTGCCGTGTGCATCACGTGACTGCTGTGCCTGTGAGTAACGTGCGTTACAACATGGCAGCATACATAGCAGAATTAAGCTCAGTATCACCATTCTGTTTAACAACACTCTTCTTAAATGCAATGGGGGTAAGCTGCACAGACTGCCTAAAAATCCTTGACCTTCCAAGTCCTCAAGTCCCGGCCCTCCCATGGTACTTATCTTATTTTACAAACACACAAATAATAAATAAGCCGAGAAATAACTTTGGTTTAAAATTGGCCACAGCCCCTTTATTAAATATAAATCATTAAATAACTTATAAATAACACTTATATAAATAACCATCACTACATTGTGATTAATAACTTTGTGATCATCAAATTTCATTATATCATAACTGTACCATCAAGTGGTGCTAGTTCCCTTACTGGTAACATGGCCATCATTCCACTGGACCCAACTAATTCATTGCTGAGCCCATCAAAATCGTATTTCCATTTTTTCCTAGGGGACCCCATGCCCCTATAAATATATACCACGTGCACTCCCACCCCATGGAGAGGCAATTGGTAAACACACCACTCACTTGGCCATATTCCTTTTTCTACTGTGAAGGAACTAGCACCCCCGCCAATGACTGGCCTGATTCATCAGTCCAGTCCTGCCACACCCACCAGTTCTTTTAGAACTTCCTTAAAATCTAACAGAAACAGCTGCAGGCCAAACTCATTAAGGTGAACGCCATCCTTCAGATAAAACACCCCTTGACCCACTTCATCCAAATCCGGGTGACGTGTTACAGTATCCCCAACCCGCCTGATAAAAGAATCAATCAACTTATTAACTCTACTCCTGCTCCTTTCCAACCTAAACAAGTCCCATGCCGCTCTCCAAACCATTCTTGGCAGAATATTAGACCAAACAATCCTAATTGTCGGATACAGGTCCTTTATCCTTCCCAGATCTCTCTTGATTCTCCTCACCAACTCCCTCTGTGAGATAAAGCCTAAATTGTTCCCACCCGCATGTACAATCAATATGTCCGGAGGGGGAAATTGTTTACAATACTCAACAAACATTGGTAACACTCCTTCACATTGAAGTCCCCGGACTCCAAACCATTTTACCACCCAAAGATCCGGGGGGCACCCCAACTGAAGGCCATCTACTCTCTTCCTCGCCTCATTCCTGGCCCAATAGACTAAGGAATGCCCTATCACCCAAATGCTCTTCCTTCCTAAAAGAAACAAAGACAGACAACAAAGCATCATTCACTCACACCCTTAATTCCGGGCGAATGTAAACATGAGATCTTTTAGAACCCCACCTCCCAATGTTTTTAACCAATTTCTCATCCAACCCTAACCCTGAAGCTTCAGTAGCTGCCCCAATGCGAAACTAATGAGAATCAAATTCAGCCGGATTCAAACCCAAACGTAATTAAACTTTATGTAAAATCGCCCTGAACTGGAATTGAGACAAAAAAGATCCATCCCCATGCATCAACAATGGGCCATCAAGCCGAGGCCGTATACTTAGGAATTGTTGCAAACATTGGCAACATCCCCCAAAAATGGCGAATGATGCCCCCCATATCACAAATCTTGTCCAGCGGAAGCCGACACTCCATTCTCTCAGAATCGATGGTAATTCCAAGAAAATTGAGGGCTGTAACAGGTCCTTCCGATTTTTCTTTGGCAATCGGAACTTCAAAATCATTGGCCACTCGGTAACAAGTATCCCTCAATTGGATACACACATCCATTCCTGCCGGGCCCACGAACAAAAAAATCCCTGACTGGGCCCTGATCACCCATTCCAAAAAGGTGCTAAAAACGTCCAACAGTGAACACGAGATGGTACACCCCATTGGGAGGCAGAGGTCCACATAAAAAGAATCACTGAAACGACATCCCAATAAATAGTGAGATGTAGGGTGAACAGGAAACAACCGGAAAGCCGCCTCAATATCAATTTTAGCTAGGCATGCCTTGTGCCCCGCATCTTTTACGAGTTTGGTGGCCAAATCAAACGAAGTGTAAGACACTGATGCAAGTTCCTCCGGGATGTCATAATTCATCGAATCCCCTTTTGGAAACAACAGATGGTGGATTATGCGGAACTTGCCAGGGTCCTTTTTAGGGACCAATCCGAGGGGCGAAATACCCAAGTTAGGGATTGGAGGTACCTTGAAAGGACCCGCCATTCTACCCAATGCCACTTTCTTGTCAAGTTTTGCCTGGACAACCCCTGGCCACTCCCTAGCGGATTTTAAATTACCCTTAAAATGAGCCACCCCTTTATTAGATTGAATCCTGAAACCAAACTCAAAACCGTGCCACAATAATAAAGCTTTCTCCCTACACCCTTTTCTTTTAGCGTATTGGGCGAGCCACCGCTCCATCGCGCTTACCCTCACCGGGGTTGCCCCCCTTTTCAGGCAACTCAGAGCTCCCTCCGGCCTTAACTTTTTGGAAGCACCTAGAGAAGGCATGGACCCCCCCCGCACCCCAAGCACTCATGCCGGAATTTGCACGAGGCTCCCCATTTGCGCACTTTTTCCTTTTAGGCAAAACAAAATCATTTTGAAATGCTTGCCGACAATCCCCCTTGAAGTTGACTGCTGGCTCCAGCCCGACAGGGCTGTGCATTCTGGATGGGGGGTCATGATTTTGATCCACAACCCCATGTCCCTATTGTCCCAGTTCATGTCAGGTTTTACCGATAGTCGCTGCCGGAATTGTTCATCATAGGCCCACCAGGCCATCCCTCTGTACGTCCGTTGCGCAGCAGCAATCTCATATAAATAGCAAAAGAGCGCTGCACCCTGGTCAGGGAACTTGCCCGCCAGCACACTTGCAAAGATAACGAACGCCTAAAAACCTTTTTAGCCTAATCCTTCCTAGAATCCTCAGGGATTTCAAAGGATTGATCTAAGGTTAACAGGGAGAACAACTCGATGAACTCTCTTTTGTATATTTTTTCCCTAATCTCTGCTATCAAGTGCATGCCCAAAGGGCCAATGGAGCAAAGGCAGGATCGCACCAACGCGGTATCCGCTATCTTAATTTCTGAATCCCGAGTACTTTAACAGTGGGACACCCCGTGGCAACTGATGGTACCCCAGGGGCCTTATCCCCGTCACAATAACCTCCTTTGGACCTTGAGTCAAAGGCAATTCCCCAGGCCCAGCCCCCTTCAAAGAAGCGGCAGGGGGAACCCAAGCACTAGCAATTGAAGGAGGCCCACTTTTTTCGGCCCCTTCAATCTTAGCCAACAGTTCCCGTAACCCAGCTACTATTGTTCCTGACACAGAATCCCCCACACATTCAGATATGCTCCTTTGACTACTAGAACCTGCAGCAACCCCTGCATACCCACTCTCACCTGTCCATGCTCCTCCATCCGCCTGGGCTGAACCGATCGGGCCTCAGCCGTTGTGCTCGGCATACTAAGGATCCCCCCACTACTGGGTTCTGAATCTATACCTTGTTGTCTTTTGAGTGTGTGATCCTGTAATAAAGAAAATTGAGACAAAACCCCAACCCGTGCAGACCCAACAACATTTTTATTTGCAACAGACAGGCCGCGAACCCGTCCCCTCTTAGGTGCTGACCCACCCAGCATCCCTACATCCTCTGATAAATACTTTCTATGTTGTCTGCCCCTTGCAGCCTGCCCACCTCTACCAGGCCTCACTGGCCGTCCATTATTACTGAAATCTTCCTTCTGACAATGCAAATTTCTCCCCTCACCCCTAAATTGCTGGCCTGGTCCGAAGTCTCTGGCCATACTCACCGACTTAAAGGCTGCCCCTTCTGTACATTCATCCTGCTGAATGCGGTCCTCCATGTCCAACCTTATGGTTTCTGTCCATGACTCCTGCAGGCCAGAGGATTCACCCACCTTGCCGTCCATTCTCCAATTACTCAGGCCACTTGAAATAAGGAACTGTGTCTCCACTCTTCTTTCATCTGCAATACAGTGTCCCAAAAGTGAAGGATTAACTGAAACACCCCTATCACCCTGGGACCGCAATGACCCAACCACCCTAGAATTCCACAAAATTCATGGCCTCTGATATATGGGACTGACCCTTCTAATATACTTCCCAGCTGACCCTGGGGCCTAATTTGAATGGGAGAAGGGGGGTGCATCTCCTCCTCAGAGGATTCTAACCCCAAGGACAAATTGCCTAATTCCTCCCAATCATCATCCCCATTATCCGGTGACCGTGGGTGACAACCTTCCCCTTCCTAACCTAAATATTCCGGGGGGAACCTGGGAAAACCATTCCATCCTCTATGACCACAAAACCCCTTAACTGCAGTTCCCCACTCGGGACCACCCTAACCTGAGGGCCTAACTGCTCCCTGGGGACCCTGATGAAGAAACCGGCAAAGTAGGGGCCTCACACACTGCCTCTGGCCCAACCAGGCTGTCACCTCAGTTGAACACTGTATTGAAGTTCAGCACTTTCAGGCCCCAACAGACCGTGTTCTAGCCTCTTACCTGTCATCACACTCTTACCAACTGACTTCGGTAAGGGCCTCTGCTTCTGTGCTATGCTGCTCTGCATTGGGACAAGACCGGGACCTCTGCAATCTCCTCCAGAGCAGAAGTCGGCTTCTTTGAACTCTGTCGCTGGGAGGGAATCACACTGGGGCGCCTTCTTCTCCCAGCACTCCTGGCCTCATCCGGACTCAATCTGACAGGAGGCCTTGACCTGAAAAATGGACGTGAACGTGACTCCACCTGTTCTCTCACATCCTCTTCACCCCCATCCAGCAATGACCGGAGCCTGCTTTCAAGCCAAGCCAGACCTCGGGACTCAGCTGTCTCTTTAAGTTGAGCCGCTGAGGCCTATTTATTATATGTCTTGCTGAATGCGGAGAACAATACGCTCTCCGTATTCAGCATTGCACCAACCGGCCGCCAGCAGGGGGTGTCAATCAACCCGATCGTACTCGATCAGGTTGAATTCCGGCGATTCCAGCGATTCCTGTACGCCTCCTCAGAGCAGGCGGACAGGGTTATGGAGCAGTGGTCTTTAGCCTGCAGGCTCGCCAGAAACACGGGGCGTCAAGCTCCATTCGGAGCTTGAAAGATAAGCCCCATCATATCTTCTAGCGATGCCATCCTCCAGCTGAGCGGGAAAAACCTGTTATCACCAGACAAAAATTCTGTCAAGTGATTTCCCGCTTCTTTCCCACTTGGCCACTTAAGTCCGCCTTCTAAAAACTCCTCCCCCCTCCACTAGACCTAACAACCAATCCTGGGCCTCATTCTTCCCCAGGTCAAAAGTCCCCTCCCCTCGACTATGCACGTTCCGGGGACCTACTTTATTACTAGATTTGTAGTAGATTTATGGACTGACAGCAGAAGTTAGTTTGCAGAATCTGCATCAGGTGTTTAAGGTCCTTTTAAGGATTTTTAAAATTGTACACTCTTTGAATCATGAAAGATTTTCGCTTCCATGTCCCTTTAAATCTCAGCATTTTACACTAAAATGTCTCTTTATCCCTTTAAAGGGACAGTCTGCTCAAAATTAAGCTTTCATGATTTAGATATGGCAAGCAATTTTAAACAACTTTCCAATTTACTTTTATCATCAAATTTTTTTGTTCTCTTGGTATTCTTTGTTGAAAGCTAAACCTAGGTAGGCTCATATATTAATTTCTAAGCCCTTGAAGGCTGCCTCTTACCTCAATGCATTTTGACACTTTTTTACAGCTAAACAGCACTAGATCATATGTGCCATATAGAAAACATTGTGCTCACTCCCGTGAAGTTATTTATTAGTCAGTACTGATTGGCTATAATGCAAGTCTGTGAAAAGAACTGAAATAAGAGGGCAGTGTGCAGAGGCTTAGATACAAGATAATCACAGAGGTAAAAAGTAAATTAATATAATCGTGTTGGTTTTGAAAAACTGGGGAATGGATAATTAAGGGATTATCTATTTTTTTACACAATAACAATTATGCAGTAGACTGTCACAGTAAACTTCATAAACTAGTTTGATTTATTTGTGGGGGGTTTTTCTACACCTGATATATTAAAACTTCTATACTTGTAATCATATTCTTAATACTTTTTTTGTTGTTTTCTCTACAGATCTCTGAACAGGTACGTTGTTGCTGTTATCCTGCAGATACAAACTGCTACGGTCTTTGGAAAAATAAATTCTTTACCCAGCTGCAAACAGCTCTGAGGAAAATATGTTAATAGACATATAGGACAAGATATATTATGAGGTGAATTCCACGATCAGTTGCAGGATCGCTCAATTGAGCCTGCAACTGAAATTTATGAAGGAGCTGATTCGTAAACCCTGTCCGCCAAACTGGAGTTTGCAGATGAAAATCACCTCAAATTAATTTGATAGGGGTTATTGACAAGCCCTACTTTCACGCAATCGGTTGAGTGTGGGTAGGGGGGCAGTATTGCACGAGTGTTCCCTTGTGCAAAGAAATAGGGGGAACACATTTGCCCCACAATTTGCGAAAAGATGCGGACAGGCTCACAATGTGTGAATTCTGTCCGCTTGCAAATTGATAAATCTTGTCCTTAGAATATGATGTTATCGTTATCGAATTATATTTAAAGTGCCAGTAAACCTAAAAAATAATGTTATATAATTCTGCACATAGTGCAGAATTATATAACATTATATTAGTGCTAGTTTTTTATTACAAATATATCCGGTGATTTTTTATAAAAAGAAGAGGGTTTTCCAGACCCGCCCTCTGTGCTCTACTGAGCAGGTCTGGTTTTCCCTCAGAGCGCATCGGGCCAGCTGTTTAGTCACAGCCCGGCCCGACCGCGCCATTACATTCAATGCAGCTCGCTCCTGCTCTGTCTGAGCAAATTCTACTCAAAAGCACAAGGAAAAGAGGCTAAAACATCAAATAAATGTAAAAGTATTTATGCCTCAGTTCTTATTCATTGTTTTGGGAAAGACCTGTGTGCAAAATAAGGGCTAGATAACAAGCGGCGCACTTACTTGCGTGCAAGCGATATTGCGTTTCGGTGTACATTTGAAAAAGCATGCATATTACAAGTTGAAATTAAAAGCAAATGCAAGAAAGAATACATATTTTACACTCATCGGTTAGCGCGACTTAAACCTTCGCTTAAAGGGTAGTGCATTATAAAAAAGTTGCACTAAACACAACATAAATGCATAGTAAATTACAGTTACAGTCATATAAACACTATTTGAAGAAAATTATTCATATAAATATAAAAAAGTTATGATGATTAAAAGGTATATGGTATATGATAAGGTGTTTGACTGCAAAGGGCTATATTGTATATATAGACATACATATACATGTCTAAATATGTGTGTGTGTGTGTATATATACAGTATATATAGATGTGTGTACAGATGTATTTAAAGTGAATGTAAAGTTTAATGAGAAAGTACCCGTTTTTTAAAAATACTCTTAAAAACAAGAGCACTTTAATTCATTAAACTTTACATTTAAGCGTCTTTTTTAAAATACTTACCTTTTTCTTTATGACAGCAGACCGGCGATCTTCCTCCCACAGCTCCTGCTGTACTTAGCACAACAATGACGAAACCGGCTTCCTCTAATCATTGCGTGCACCCCAAGGTGTACAGAGATATGTACAGCAGGAGCTGCAAACGGTCTGCTTTCCATAAAGCATAGGTGTGTATACCTATACCTGTATATCTATTCCTATAGAGATATAGGTATGGATATCTTTTACATTAACATTATCTGATATATGTAGAAATATATATTTAATAATATAAATTAAATTTATTTCTATGTGAATAACCTAGGTATGTAAAATATGTATATCGCGCTTCACGTTTTGCAATTTAGGTCTAATGCAATGTCGGGTTATATATTTTTTACAGTATGTATAATAATTTTAATAATTATTAATATTTTTTAATATTCTTTATTTAATATTTTGAGAATGTGACCCTGATGCGCATTATGCATATTTTACATTCTTATGCTCTTCACATTGATTTTTTTTTTTATTTTTTATTATTATATATATATATATATATATATATATATATATATATATATATATATATACATATACATACTGTATACATCTGATCATATTAATGTACAATAGCTATCTATACCTATATATCTATAGATATATAATTAGGGACAGATATAAACAAGCACCCACACATATCGGCCAATCAGAGGGCAGCATGCAGGAGTTTCAGGGTTCTGCATTTCACAGAATTTGCTTTTCTTGGGAAGTGGAACTGATATAATTTTAAAGTACATGAAAAGCAGGCAAAATATATAGGGCCGGATCAGAACTGGAGCGGTATTTTGCGTTTCTGCAATAGAAAAAACTCCACTAGAATAAAGATGTTGCGCTGGCATTTCAATTTGAAAATAAACTCTAGCGTTAACCCGACTAGCGCAAAAATTGAACTAAGAATATTGCGTGCATATTCACATATTCCCCCATAGAAGTCAATAGAGAAAAAAAAGTGGAAAAAAACACCCCACTCTCACGCAAACACCATCACATATTCTCATTAGTGCTAACCCGACAGGAAAATATGAATATTTCATATTCCAATGTTATTTATGCAACGGAATATGTTCTATTTATTCATAAATAAATATTTCTACATATATCTGATGTTTTATTTAAACAAATATATATTTATACCTATAGGATTTTATATAGGTATGGATATATACAGATATATATATATATATATATATATATATATATACTGTATATATATATATATATATATATATATATACATACAGTATATATATGAATATCTATTTAGAAATACTTAAAACATATTCTTCTATTTTCGCCAAGCAATTAACCACAGCTCTGAAATTGCGGTAATGATTCTTGCTTAAGTTGTGATTGCACTTAACTTTTCTTTTTTTTTTCCCAAAAGCTTTATTGACATTACATAATCAATACAAACAATAAAAGGTAACTTCCATTACAACAAGTCTCCATTGTTTTATAAATATGAAAGAGATACCAGTTTTCTTTTTACAAAAGTTGCGTGAGGCAGGTTGCTAACAGAGAGTTTGGTTGTAAATTAAATAAATCTTTATAAAAGTGAATTTAAACTACATAAGATATACAGTAAGAAGGCATGGTTCTTGCAGGAAATAACTTGGATTTTATTTATTAGAGTGTATGTATGGATAGTTAATTGACTTGGGGAAATGGGTCATTCGTCAGTTCTCTCGGTGTTGTGTAATATATATTTTTCGAACTCTAGCGGGCTGACAGAAGGTTATGATTTGTAGGTGGGTTGGGTTTCTGGTTAAGATATTCTTCCTAAAGGAAGCAGATTGAATGGTAATCATCAATTTGTTTAATGCGTATATAATGGTATTTTTCTAGTTGGAGGGATAAGGAGGTCATTTCCTTCCAGGTAGAGATTGATGGAAGATTTCTTGATTTCCAATTTTTGGTATCAGCCTTTTTGCTGAGTTTACCATGATAGTTAGTAGTGCTAATCTTAGTTTACATTTTATTGGGGTGAATTTGTTGAAAAGGAAAAAAGAGATATTTAGTTCAAGGGTTGTAGATAAAATTTTCTGTTTTGATAGCTTCCCAGTATGCCTGAGCGGTAAGGCATGTCCACCAGATCTGCGTAGGAGTGCCCTCTGCCCCACAGCCTCTCCAGCACTCTGGTGAGAGCACAGGGAGGATGGTGTGCAGTCGATATGGGGTATAGTACCACCTATATAAAAATGTGACATTCATTTTCATAACATATATGGAAGATGAGGATTTGGTCATGGAGGTAAAGATTTTTAGCCATTCTTTATGAGTTAGGGTGTTGCTAATTTCTATCTCCCATTTCAGTGTGAGGGATGGGAGAGATGTTTTGTATGTTTGCATGAGTAGTTGATGTGCGAAACGATATTTAAAGTATTGTGGAGGCAAATGCTTTCAAAGTTGGTTAGGTTACGGGAGATTAGGGTTTTTTGGGGGTGTTTTAAAAGGAAATCCGCGATTTGCTGGTATCTGAACCAGTTAATGCATGTGTTTTCTAGTAGAAGCGTGATCTCTGGCTGAGGTTTGGGTTTCCCATTTTGAATGATTGTGAGGCAGGGGGAATATTTGGACACATGGGGTGATGAGGTTGGTTGAGTGGGTAGTTGAAAGGGGAAATATGGGTTCTCTGTGAGGGGAGTTAGTGAGGAGGGTGTTGAAGATATGTGTTTATATTGCTTGATGTGTATGTCCCATAGTTTACAAATACCTGATAATAATAGTTTACAAGTTTCTGTTGTAATTATTGGGAGGTGTGTTGGTAGGTTCCGCTTATTCGGGGGCAACCAGCATTTACTGTCAAAGTGGTAAGTTTGGGATAGTAAATGTTCTAAAAGGATCTATTCTTTATGGGTTGACTGTCTGCACCAGTGGATTATTCTAGTAAAGAATGTGGCACGTCTATAATGTGCTAAATTTGGGATGCCAAGTCCTTAGGGCGAAACAGTGTGGCAGTAGCTATTCGGGGCCTTTTGTGTTGGCATATGAATGAGATAATTGACTTTTGTAGATTATAGATCAGTGATTTTGGAATGGGGATTGGTAGGGTCTGGAAGAGGTATAATAGTTTGGGAAGGAGGATCATTTTAATCGAGTTAATCCTTCCAAGCCACAAAAGTGGTTTGCTGCTCCAGGATCTCAGGAGAGAGTGTGTCATAGTGGATACAGCTTTGAAGTTTGAATCAAGGATTATGTGAGTGTGCGGGGCGATGTGGAGTCCTAGATATTTTATAGAGTGGAGTTGTGTACGAAAGTGGGCTAGTGATTATATCGATTTGAGTTCCTTATTGTTTAGTCCTATGGGTAGTAGTTCTGATTTAGTGATATTAATCTTGAAGTTAGAGAAGGTGCCATAAGTATGAATTGTTTGCATGAGGGTGGTATTGATAAGGGTGGTTGCGTAAGTGTAAGGAAGAGGTCGTCGGCATATAGGGTAGCTTTATATTCCTGATGAGCTATTTTAAATCCGTGGATGGCAGTGTTGCGCCTAATGTGAGAGGATTGTACTTCCATAGCAAGGACAAACAATATTGGGGAGAGGGGGCAGCCCTGTTTTGTGCCATTAGAGATATTGAATGGAAGGGATAGGGTATCATTTAGCTTAATTTTTGCCTGGGGGTTATTGTAAAGAGAGAACATTTTCCCTAAAAAGGTTTGGTCGAAGCCAAATTGTTTAAGTGTTATCTGTAAGAAAGAATCTCCCATCTAGCCTGTCAAAGGCTTTCTCTGCATCCATTGAAATGAATACGGAGGGGGTTTTACTGTTGGTTGCGTGTTCCATTAAAAGAAGAATTTTGGTGGTATTGTCTTTATGTTCTCTGTTTGGGATGAATCCGGCCTGGTTGATATGGATAATTGATAGTAGGATGGTGTTGATACAAATGGATAACACTTTGGCATACAACTTGATATCCGTGTTTAGGAGGGATATCGTTCTAAAGTTTGCAGGTGTAGTAGGGGGTTTGCCTGGTTTAGGGATTACAACAACTTGTGCTTCTAGCATAGATTGCGGAAAGGGATTGATGTCACTTATGTCGTTAAAAAGTTGAGTGAGATGGGGTAAGAGTAGAGAGGAGAAGGTGTGGTAGTATTTTCCGGTAAAGCCATTGTTGTTAAGTGATTTGATGGCTGCAAGAAGTTCTGGTTGGGAAATGGGACTGTTGAGGTTATTGAGTTGATCGGATGTTAGGTTAGGTAACTGAGCCTGCGTAATGTAAGATGATAGGTCTGGGAAAGGTTTGTGTACTGAGGGTTCTTTTTGAATGTTGTATAGTGTTGAGTAGTAATCATAAAAGGATTGTAGAATATTGTTTGTTGTTTTGAGGGTGGCAGGGGTATTAGGTTGTTGTATATCAGTTATGTAGGACTTTAGTCTCTTTTTTTCAGTGCTCTAGCTAGGAGTTTGCGTGACCTATTGCTCTCATAGTAGAACATACTGTTGGTTTTGGTGTGATTGCACTTAACTTTTAATATCAAGCAATTTAAACGGAGCTCAAACGATCACAAAAAGCTGCGCAAAATAGTTTGAGCGCCATTTGTAATCTATCCCTTAGTGTATTGCATAGAGAGAGAGAATTTAAAGGTATATAAAACCCAACATTTTTCTTTCATGTTTCAGATAGAGCATACAATTTTAAACAACTTTCCAGTTTACTTTTGTTATCAAATTCTATTATCAAATTTCTCTTGCTATCCTTTTTTGAAGTGAGCAGTCATGCACTCTACTGGGAGCTAGATGTACACGTTGAGTGAACCAATGAAAAAAGGCATATATGTGCAACCACTAATACGCAAATAGCTCCCAGTAGTGCATTGCTGATGATGAGCCTAACTATGTATGCTTTTCAACAACAGGATACTAAGAGAACCAAGTAAATTAGATAATAAAAGTAAATTGGAACTTTTTCTTTCTTCAAATTACACGCTCTATCTGAATCACAAAAGGAAAATTTGGGGTTTACGTCCCTTTAAGAAGTACAGTTCCTGCTTCTTATACTCTCTGCCGTCTCTGAGATAAATCACCCGGAACTTGTTCGTTCAGAGTGATTTAACAGGTGCTGCTCTTGCACAATTCGTTGTGACAGCGCAGGGGGCAGGATTGCTCAAGTGAGTTCTTTTGTAATGTTACATTTTATCAAGTGATGCTGCATCACAAGTGGTGATTGCCGGCTGACTTGCCCCCTGCTGCCTGATAATGTTTTCTTTTAGTGATTTTTAACTACGGATGTGCATTCATCTAATTCAGTAGCAAAGTGGCTGCCAGTGACATTCAGCTGTTATCAGAGACAGATTTCTTCTTCTGAAAGGGCAACACATTGAGATCTGTGAAAATCCAGATCTTAAAGAGACAGTCTAGCCAAAATGAAACTTTAATGATCAGATACAGCATGTAATTTTAAACAACTTTCCAATTTACTTGTATTATCAAATTTGCTTTGTTCTCTTGGTATTCTTAGATTATTATTATTTATTATTATCAGGTATTTGTAGAGCGCCAACAGATTCCGCAGCGCTGTGAACATAGATGAAAGCTAAACCTAGGTAGGCTCGTATGCTAATTTCTAAGCCCTTGAAGGCCGCTTCTTATCTAAATGCATCCGACAGTTTTTCACAGCTAGAGGGCATTAGTTCATGTGTGCCATATAGATAACATTGTGCTCACGCCCGTGGAGTTACCTAGGAGTCAGCACTGATTGGCTAAAATAGAAACCTGTCAAAAGAACTGAAATAAGGGGGCAGTCTGCAAAGGCTTAGATACAAGAGCCTCTAGTTATCAAGGTCTGGCGGACCTGATCCGACAATGCGGATCAGGTCCGCCAGACCTCGCTGAATATGGCGAGCAATACACTCGCTGTATTCATCATTGCACCAGCAGCTCACAAGAGCTGCTGGTGCAATGCCGCCCCCTGCAGACTCGCGTCCAATGGGCCGCCAGCAGGGGGGTGTCAATCAACCCGATCGTACTCGATCAGGTTGATTTCCGGCGATGTCTGTCCGCCTGCTCAGAGCAGGCGGACAGGTTATGGAGCAGCGGTCTTTGTGACCGCTGCTTCATAACTGCTGTTTCTGGCGAGTCTGAAGACTCGCCAGAAACAGGGGCCATCAAGCTCCTTACGGAGCTTGATAACTAGAGGCCAAGGTATTTACAGAGGTAAAAAGTATATTAATATAACTGTGTTGGTTATGCAAAATCTTTTTAAACAATAATAATTCTGGAGTAGACTAACCCTTTTCTTCACAAGAAGAAATCCGGCTCCAAAAAGAGCCGAATGCCACTGGTAGCCACCATCTTCGGCAGTAATTTGCTGCTGAATTAGACAAATCCACATCCCTATTTTTAACAATATATTTAACTGATTATATAAAAATAGCAGGTTAAAAAAAAGTATTTGTAATTTGTATTAATACCTTTTTATTTTTACATTTTCTGTATGTCAGTATGAAAAACAAGATTTCCAAATAACCAAGGAATTTCTAAAGAAGAATAAAGAAGTGGCTCAGTCAATCTACAAAAATCACCGTGAAGTTTCCAAACGATTCCAGCTGCCTGTTGGAGAATACATCATTGTCCCTCACACGTATTATCCTAATGAGGATGCAGATTTTTGCCTTCGAGTTTTCTCCGAAAAGAACGCTGACTCGCTGTAAGTATACATTTTGTAGTGGGCACCCAATGATCCTAGATTTATACAGCGCTCACCACCATCATGGTTTTGGAGCTCTGCTTTATTGACCCTCCTGCAGCTTTACCTTCCTCGAAATGTCCCAATTTTCAAAGTGAAACCAAGTTTTGCCTAACAAACCACACCCATAACACCCCCAACCCTGCCTATAAAACCGCACCCATAACACCTCCAACCCTGCCTATAAAACCGCACACATAACACCTCCAACCCTGCCTATAAATCCGCACACATAACACAACCAACCCTGCCTATAAAACCGCACCCATAACACCCCCAACCATGCCTATAAAAAACCCACACCCATAACACCCCCAACCCTGCCTATAAAACCGCACCAAAACACCACAAACCCTGCCTATAAAACCGCACCCATAACACCCCCAACCCTGTCTATAAAACCACACCTATAACACCATTAACCCTGCCTATAAAACCGCACCCATAACACCCCCAACCCTGACTATAAAACCACACCCATAACACCACCAACCCTGCCTATAAAAACGCACCCATAACACCCCCAACCCTGCCTATAAAACCGCACCCATAACACCACCAACCCTGCCTACAAAATCGCACCCATAACACCCCCAACCCTGCCTACAAAACCGCACCCATAACACCCCCAACCATGCCTATAAAACCGCACCCATAACACCCCCAACCCTGACTATAAAAACTTCTAACTGTATTAGTTACAATTGTTACATACTAACGCACACAGCTCCAAAAGAAATTGAAGGTTTTTGCACAACCCGACAAACAAGAAATTTATGTTTGTGCACACCTCAACAAAAAAAATCAAAATTTAATCCTCATAGATTTAGAGGATTGTACTACCTCACTAAAGCACAAACACTATTATAACATATACTATGTTTATTATATACTAGAATTTTGAATATCAGCATGTTGTTCTCTCTTTGGTAAAACGTGTCAGTTTCTTTATACTGTTGCGTAAACATAAGATCAACACACAGTTAGATATTTACCCATCGTATTTTATTATTACTTATTATTCGGCTAGATTACGAGTTTTGCTTTATGAGTGAAAAAGCTTCATAACGCTGCTTTTTCACTATCGCTGCTATTACGAGTCTTGCAGGTATAGGTATACCGCACACTTTTTTGGCCGTAACGCAACATAACTACAGCACCTTTCAAAAATTCCTTTTTCAATGGGACTTCCATAGCGCCGGTATTACGAGTTTTGACTGGGAGGTCAAAAAGTGAGCGGTACAGCCTATACCGACAAGATTCGTACCGCCATCTAAAGTCAGTAGTTATGGGTTTTACGTTACAAAGTTGTAGCATAAAACTCATAACTAAAGTGTTACAAAGTACACTAACACCCATAAACTACCTATAAACCCCTAAAACGAGGCCCTTCCGCATCGTAAACCTATAATAAATTTATTAACCACTAATCTGCCGCTCTGGACATCGCCGCCACTATAATAAACATAGTAAACCCTAAACCGCCGCACTCCCGCATCGCAAACACTAGTTAAATATTATTAACCCCTAATCTGCCACCCCCAACATCACCGCTGCCACTATACTAAAGTTATTAACCCCTAACCCTAAGTCTAATCCTAACACCCCTAACTTTAATATAATTAAAATAAATCTAAATAAAAATTACTATCATTACCCAAATAATTCCTATTTAAAACGAAATACTTACCTATAAAATAAACCCTAAGCTAGCTACAATATAACTAATAGTTACATTGTATCTATCTTAGGTTTTATTTTTATTTAACCGCTAAGTTTGTATTTATTTTAACTAGGTAGACTAGTTGGTAAATAGTTATTAACTATTTACTAACTACCTAGTTAAAATAAATACAAAATTACCTGTAAAATAAACCTAACCTGTCTTACACTAACACCTAACATTACACTACAATTAAATAAATGACATTAATTAAATACAATTAACTAAATTACAAAAAAAAATAAACACTAAATTACACAAAATAAAAAAGAAATTATCAAATATTTAAACTAATTACACCTAATCTAATAGCCCTATCAAAATAAAAATGCCCCCCCCAAAATAAAAAAAAACCCTAGCCTAAACTAAACTGCCAATAGCCCTTAAAAGTGCCTTTTGCGGGGCATTGCTCCAAAGAAATCAGCTCTTTTACCTGTAAAAAAAAATACAAACAACCCCCCAACAGTAAAACCCACCACTCACACAATCAACCCCCCAAATAAAATCCTATCTAAAAAACCTAAGCTCCCCATTGCCCTGAAAAGGGTATTTGGATGGGCATTGCCCTTAAAAGGGCATTTAGCTCTTTTTCTGTGCCCAATCCCTAATCTAAAAATAAAACTCACCCAATAAACCCTTAATAAAACCTTACACTAACCCCCGAAGATCCACTTACAGTTTTTGAAGACCGGGCATCCATCCTCATCAAGCTGGGAGAAGTCTTCATCCAAGTGGCAAGAAGTCCTCAACGAAGCCGGGAGAAGTCTTCATCCAAGCGGCAAGAAGTTGTCCTCCAGGCGGGCAGAAGTATTCATCCAGACGGCATCTTCTATCTTCATCCTTTCAACGCGGAGCAGCTCCATCTTCAAGACATCCTCTTCTTTTGATGGTTCTTGAAGATTGAAGGTTCCTTTAAATGAGGTCATCCAAGATGGTGCCCCTTGAATTCCAATTGGCTGATAGAATTCTATCAGCCAATCAGAATTAAAGGGTAAAAAATCCTATTCGCTGATTCGATCAGCCAATAGGATTGAGCTTCAATCCTATGGGCTGATCCAATTAGCCCATAGGATTGATCTCGCATTCTATTGGCTGATTTGAGGGTTTGGGCACAGAAAAAGAGCTAAATGCCCCTTTAAGGGCAATGCCCATCCAAATGCTCTTTTCAGGGCAATGGGGAGTTTAGGTTTTTTTGATAGGATTTTATTTGGGGGGTTCGTTGTGTGGGTGGTGGGTTTTACTGTTGGGGGGTTGTTTGCATTTTTTTTTACAGGTAAAAGAGCTGATTTCTTTGGGGCAATGCTCTGCAAAAGGCCCTTTTAAGGGCTATTGGCAGTTTAGTTTAGGCTAAGGTTTTTTTTATTTTGGGGGGGCTTTTTTATTTTGATAGGGCTATTAGATTAGGTGTAATTAGTTTAAATATTTGATAATTTCTTTTTTATGTTGTGTAATTAAGTGTTTATTTTTTTGTAATTTAGTTAATTGTATTTAATTAATGTAATTTATTTAATTGTAGTGTAATGTTAGGTGTTAGTGTAAGACAGTTTAGGTTTTATTTTACAGGTAATTTTGTTTTTATTTTATCTAGGAAGTTAGTAAATAGTTAATAACTATTTACTAACTAGTCTACCTAGTTAAAATAAATACAAACTTAGCTGTGAAATAAAAATAAAACCTAAGATAGCTACAATGTAACTATTAGTTATATTGTAGCTAGCTTTGGGCTTATTTTTATAGGTAAGTATTTAGTTTAAAATAGGAATTATTTAGTTAATGATAGTAATTTTTATTTAGATTTATTTTAATTATATTAAAGTTAGGGTTAGGGTTAGGTTTAGGGGTTAATATATTTATTTAGTGTTAGTGATGTGGGAGACCAGAGGTTTAGGGGTTAATAACTTTAGTATAGTTGCGGCGGCGATGTTGGGGGCGGCAGATTAGGGGTTAATAAGTGTAGGTAGGTGTCAGCGACATTGGGGGCGGCAGATTAGGGGGTAATAAGTGTAGGTAGGTGTCAGTGACATTGGGGGCGGCATATTATGGGGTTAATAAGTGTAGGTAGGTGTCGGCGATATTGGGGCGGCAGATTAGGGGTTAATAAATTTATGTTGGTAGCGGCGACATTGGGAGCGGCAGATTAGGGGTTAATAAGTGTAGGTAGGTGTCGGGGGCGGAAGATTAGGGTTTAATAAGTGTAATGTAGGTGTCGGTGATGTCGGGGGTGGCAGATTAGGGGTGTTTAGACTCAGGGTTTATGTTAGGGTGTTAGATGTAAACATAATTTTTTTTTCCCCATAGGAATCAATAGGGCTGCGTTATGGAGCTTTACGCTCCTTTATTGCAGGTGTTAGGCTTTTTTTTAGCCGGCTCTCCCCATTGATGTCTATGGGGAAA
Source organism: Bombina bombina (assembly GCF_027579735.1). NCBI lineage: Eukaryota > Metazoa > Chordata > Amphibia > Anura > Bombinatoridae > Bombina > Bombina bombina. Next base: position 1,150,383,977 of record NC_069502.1, on the reverse strand, counting down.
TCGTGCACGAGCACATAAAACCATCTCAAAGCAGCGCTGGTATTTGTGTGCGGTATGGAGCTCAATGCTGCCATATTGCCTGCTAACGCCGGGTTTTTGCCAGGGCCGGATTGGGCCGCCGGGATACCGGGAAAAATCCAGGTGGGCCGGCAGCTGGTGGGCCGGCAGATGCACATAGTGTGTAAGAGAAAGCAGTGAGCACAGCACAGGCCGCACCGCAGCACAGTATGAGGGAGCGCAGTGGCCAAGGCAGGTATCAATGACCTGCTTTTTGAGCTGCCTGCAGAATACACAGAGGGCCGCTCATTCAGCACAGCACACACTGTTGGACTAGAGAGCAGGTGAGGGAGCGGAGTGGCCGCGGCTGCTTTTTGAGCACAGAGAAGCAGGCAGCTGCTTAGCTAGTTAGCTGGCATAAGATAAGATGTGCCCAATAGCATTGCATAGTGCACCACATGACCAGTGAGTGTCATCATGTGGCTTCATTCAAGTTTTTGGCGCGCCGCTGCAGCCTGCAAGTTTAGGTGGTGGGATCTTCAGTCTGAACTTCAGAATGTCACAGTGAGAGTCTGAGGATGTGCAGCGCTTGCCACCCATCACTAGGAAACCCTGATTCATCTCTCAGAGCTCAGTAAGTGACATATCTGTCAATCTGTGATAGAGGCTGCGGGCAGATAGTGGAATATATGTGGGGTGGGGGGGTTGTAAGTTTACTCACTCACTGGCCGATTCCATCCTCCTTGACTGAGATGACAAGAGCTGTCACTTTTGCCCTGCTAGCAGAGAGAATTGAAGGTAAGCCAGTGAGGAACTAGTGCAGCAGCCAGTTTTATGTATTGTATGCACTGCCTCCCCTCAGCCGGTTAATTAGCAGGACTCAGGAGCTGCCGCACTAGTTCAGTTTGGTTTTTTTTGACAGATTTACAGCAGCTAACGCTGCCCTCCCCCCCTGCTCCCCCCTGCTCCTTGTATTGGCTGCTTGAATGGCCACGCAGGGAAGGAACACATCTGCAGTCTGTGGAAGTTTTGTTCTCCCCGGAACTCAGCACTCAAAGGTCAGTGACACTGGGCTGACATACCTAGTTTATTTATTCTATTTTCAGGCACACACAATGCTAAGCACAGGTAATTCAATGCCTGAAACAAAAAAAAACAGCCCCATCTAGATTAAAGCTGTAGGATAGTAGTTATTTGTCCCTTCTGTATTAAATACATGTGTATGTAGTAAAATGTTCATGTTTTGTGTGTCTGCATGTATGTGGTGTGTGTATGCTGTGTCTGAATCTATGTTTATGGGGTGTGTGTGTGTCTGAATCTATGGGTATGCGGTATATGTGTGTATATATATATATATATATATATATATATATATATATAAAAATCCACAGAGTACCTGCACAACGGAGCGCAACGAATCCTTCGTCTGTTGTTGAAAGTGTAACCGGCTCACTGACAGGGGAGGGCGGGAAATTCAAAATCCCTTAGAGAAGGGCAA
>NC_069502.1:1150344982-1150379982 GCF_027579735.1 Bombina bombina | reverse complement strand
TATGTGTGTGTGTATAACTGTTAACTTGTTTTAAGTGTGCTATCTCATATTGGGACATATATAGAGACATATATTTATATAGTGTATGTATGTATAGGAATGGCTCCTAGATTTTCAGGCTGGCTGGTGTGTGTGTACATCTATATATATTTATATATCTACATATATATATATATATATATATATATATATATATATATATATATATATATATATAATCTATATCTCTCTCTCTATATATATATCTCATTCTGCAAACGTACAGACTGAATATAGATAGGGCTGGTCTTCAATTTTTCCAGGGCTGTTTTTTATTCCCAATCCGGCCCTGGTTTTTGCAAACCTGTAATAGCAGCGCTATTAAAGGTGAGCGGTGGAAATAACTTGAAAATTATTACCGAGCCGCTCATAACGCAAAACTCGTAATCTGGCCTCATATTATTTATTATTTTTTATTATCACTTATTATTATCTTTTACTATTAGTACCAACATTTTTTTTTTTTGACTGCTATATTTTAATATGGACACAAATTGGATATAATTACAGCACTTGTTGCTACTATTTGCCTATTGGTTAAACAGCCTAATGGACACAGCAATGAAAAGGATGTTTCTTTCTCCTTTCTGTATTTAAAAGACACCTGAACTTACTGGGAGTATCTTGATAAAGGCCATAATGGCTGAAACCCGTAGATCACTCCAGTTTGCTGTCTTACTGCTATATTTTCAATGAACAGACTTCCACCACGTATTGCTTTGTTGGGGCACGCTAAAGAAACCAACATTTGCCGGTTCTGAGAAGAGCCTATAACGGCTGTTTACTTCACATTGGAGAGGAAGAAAAAAACATATCCAAAGATCTACACAGTGGTTTGATTATTAATCCGTTAAGCTACACTCCTGACACCCACATAGTTGGTAATTACAACGATCGCTATCGGAGCTGTACCTGACTGGACCACCCTCAGACCATTAGATGGGATTTCTGATCTTTGGGATCTCCCAAGTGGCATTCCACACACGATAACACTTGCTGAAACGTACAGCCTAGTACATCATAGGTGAGTGTAATCTCACAGTTGAAAATATCCTTAGGCTCTTGCCCCTCTGGCTAGCATTTGAGAATTCCTTCTTAGCAAGCTGGACCCATAAAGAGGACTGAACTGAAAACAAAATAGGATTATAATTACCTCACTAGTTCTAAATATTAACATCTCCACAAAGGATCTGCATTTGCACCGTACTACGGAGCATGTTTCTTTATTACATCTTGTAAAGCTGGAAATATCTCCTCTATCTGTGTTTGCTATTAGGCTATACCTTGCAAGTAGTCAGTTAACATTTTTTGTTAACTAACTTTTCACATTTTTTATCTAGAAAATTTTCTCTTACCTCCATTTTCACAATAACTGGTTATTGCTTTTTAACTTTTTGTTTATCTTATATATCAAGTTATTACCTACTGTATATGTGCTGATTTTAGATGTAATAAATATGTGCAGTAGTTATCTTTATAATTATCAATTACCATAGTTGATTGTTAAACATTAGTGAACATTATTTACTTTGTATATTGTTTCAATATCTAGTAAATATATACTTTATATTCATATTCTACGTTTTCCCACTTATTTCATGAACCTCAATAGCTAGATACCCTTAAGGTTTCTTTGAGCGCTCTCTTATACTGTTTTTGTTATTGTATTACCATAACACTACCAACCCTGCCTACAAAACCGCACCCATAACACCCCCAACCCTGCCTATAAAACCGCACCCATAACACCCCCAACCCTGACTATAAAATCGCACCCATAACACCCCCAACCCTGCCTATAAAACCGCACCCATAACACCCCCAACCCTGCCTATAAAACCGCACCCATAACACCACCAACCCTGACTATAAAACCGCACCCATAACACCACCAACCCTGCCTATAAAACCGCACCCATAACACCACAAACCCTGCCTATAAAACCGCTCACAACTCTGCCCCTGCCAGTTAAGAAACACACAGGACATTTACGACACACAAAAGTCTTTGTCATTCAGCCTAATGTTTATCTTTGCTAAAGGAACTTGTTTGCACGTACACATAAAACCTAACTACATCAATTTCAGCTTTTAGTCTTTTTAAAGGGACAATGTGCTGTAAAACTGTAAAATGGGTTTCACCCTTAATATGTATTATATTGCTTAGCCAATGTGTTATTCTAAAGCAACACAACAGAAATGTTTATTTATTTATTTTTTTATTTATTTTAAACAATAAGCTTTATTTAATGAACAGACATTATGTTACAGCAGTTGTCTCATTGATGTGTTACAGTACAATTGTTCTTGGAGGCTTAACAAACCATCATTGTAAAGAGACATTTTAAGCCATTACACGAGTGTTATATAGGAACAGAACATCTGAACATTATTGACATATAGTTAATTGTTACATGAGCTTATTAAGTGCGAAGTTTAAAACATATCAAAGGATAATGAAAGAAAGACATAGAAAATCAGAGTTTGCTTGATCGAGGCATGGGCCCATCCCAGAGCCCATAAGATTACAGGCTCCAAGATAAACGCCTCATATTGCATTAGGCTTCTTCAGTAAAACGTTCAACTCAGTATATAATACTAGTGCATAAAGGAAGTATCACCTAAGGGGCGATTGGGGAAAAATAGGATATAAGTAAGGGGATTATGAAAGGAGGGGGTTCAGAGAGGGGGAAGATGATGGAGAGAGAGAGAGACGAGAGAAGGAGAGAGAGAGGTAAAGGGAAAAAAAACAAAAAAAAAAACACTCCCATAAGGGGTGGGGGAGGGGATGGGGACGGGAGTGGGGGTGAAAAGGGACTGAATCATGTTCCACAGACCAATTCCAGGGGCAAATATAGGATCGACACCTGTACACTAACAGACACCAGAGCAGATTATAGGCTCCTACCTTCCCAGATTAATGACATGTACTCGTGAGTTTCTAGCTTCCCTGTCCTAAGGTAATGGTATCTCTCTAAGTCTAGTAAATTTCGGACTTCTGCTTTCCATTCCTCTGTGCTCGGAGTTTGGAGAGATTTCCAGTGTCTTGGTATAAGTCCCTTAGCTCCATTTAGCATTAAAAGAAACAAGTGGCGTTTGGCTTCCATAGCTAACTTTGGGAACTCGTGATAAATCAGGTATTTAGGGTTCGGTGGGAGAATGATCTGCAACAATCTGCTAATTTCTCTAAATACACTCACCCAAAAAGGTTGTATGTGTGGGCAGTGCCACCAAATGTGTAGTATAGATCCGTCCTCCCCGCAGCCCCTCCAGCACTCCCCACAGGCATTGGGGTAAAAAAATTTCAGCCTCTGAGGGGTGAGGTACCACCTACTCAGGAATTTGAAGTGCATCTCTTGTAATTTTGCAGATGCCGATGCACGCCTAGCTCTATTAAAGATTACTTGCCAGGTTTTAGTGTCTATCTCGAGCTCTAGATCTCTCTTCCAGGCAGCTACATACGAGGGGACCACCTCCCCACCTCCTTCCATCAAAAGCTTGTAAAGTATCGAGATCAAATGTTTTGGTGGGGTCTCTGATGTGCATAGTGCTTCAAAATGCGTTTTCTGCCTACTAAGGGAGTCTTTCTCGCTGATAGTGCTGACAAAGTGGCTCAATTGGGCCACTCTAAACCATGAGGAGAATAATTCGCCATCCCTCCTTCTGTGTTTTAATTTTACCGTCTGTCAGCACATTTGATATGGCAACTTCCGACAGTGGGTAGTTATCGTCATGAGAGAATGGTTTGATCTCAATACCATTATCTGGATTTTCTCGAACCGGCATAACTGGTGAGATAGCCGTAGAGATATATCTCCCGCTCCTAAGTAATCTGTCCCAGGTCTGCAACACATCCCAGATTAGGGGGTACTGTACTGCCCAATTTGGGCGGTGATTAGGGCTGATCCATGCGAGTGAACCAACGTTCCCCCTTTGAAGGATCTCTCTGTCCAAGTTTATCCAAGCTTTATTCTGTGAGCAGTGGCACCACTCTACAAGTCGTTGTAGTAAGATTGCTCTAAAATAGGCATGCAAGCGTGGGACGCCAGCCCCGCCTCTGTTCCTAGGAAGATACATGGTTAGTTTTTGTATCCTGGGCTTCAATCCCTTCCAGATGTATGTCTCTATTGTCGCTTGAATCTGTTGGATTAAGTGGCCAGCTGATGCCAGAGGGATAGCCTGCATAATATATAGGACCCTGGGCAAGACATTCATTTTGACGACATTTATGCGGCCCATCCAGGAGATGGTTTTACTTCCCCAAGCTGCAAAGTCCCGTAGGATATCATCCCTAATACTTTTATAGTTTACGTTGACCATTTCTTTGACAGTGGAGGCTAAATTGATACCTAGGTATTTCAGGTGCTGTGGTACTATTTTCAAAGGGCATCTGTACCCCTGCTCCACAAATGTCTCCGGTGGGATGGAGACATTTAGGATCTCAGACTTTGAGAGGTTTAACGAAAAGTCCGACACACAGCCGAATGCCTCGAATTCCTCCAGCGATGCCTGCAGTGAACGTGCATTATCAGCAAGAGTTAGTAGGACATCGTCGGCGTACATTGCCAGCTTGTGTTCTGTTCCTCCCGTCCGAACACCAACAATGTCACTGTTGGTTCGAATGCGGCACGCCAGGACTTCTATAACCAGAGCAAAGAGCAGGGGGGACAAAGGGCACCCCTGCCTTGTACCGTTGGATATAGGGAAGGGATCTGAGAGTAAGCCATTAACACGAATCCTAGCGTTATGGTTTGAGTACAGGGAGAATACGAGGTTCGTGAAGCGTGCCCCGAACCCCATTTTTCCTAATGTATGTCTCATAAAGGCCCAGTTCACCCGGTCAAAGGCCTTCTCTGCATCCGTTGAGACAAGTACCAACGGAGCGGAGTTGGCCTGTGCATAAGAGATCAGTTGCACGACCCTTAGGGTGTTGTCGCGAGCTTCTCGAGCAGGGATGAACCCTGTTTGGTCTGTACTGACCAACCTAGGGAGAAAGGTTTTGAGGCGATTCGCGATCACTTTGGCCAAGATCTTAACATCGCAGTTAAGCAAGGAGATGGGCCTGTAACTGCCAGGCAGGTTTTCTGGTTTACCCGGCTTCGGGATGACCGAGATGAATGCTTCCAGCATCGAGCGTGGCAGCTCAGGTGTTACGGGTAGCCTGTTGAACAGTAGAAGTAAGTGTGGGACTAGAAGTCCCGCAAATTTTTTATAATAGCGGATCCCAAATCCGTCCGGACCAGGGCTTTTGCCCACTGGAAGGCTTTTAATAGCTATTAGAATCTCCTCTGCAGTGAGAGGGGCATCCAATTGTTCTGCCTCTTCGTCGGACAGACTTGGTAAATCAGTTTTTGCAAGGTAATCCAGTATCCTCTGCTCAGAGGTCTGCCCATCCACAGGGGCCTCCCATCCATGTGCTGTAGTGTGCAGATTATATAGGGATTCGTAAAAATTTCCAAAGACATTGGCAATTGATTGACCGTCTTTGCACTCCCTGTTTTGGCTATCAACCATTTCGTAGACGTACGAGCGGAGTCTCTTCCTGGCAAGGGCTCGTGCCAGGAATTTACCCGCCTTATCGCTATGCTCGAAGAATTGTTGGCAAATAATTAGTGCTTTTTTGTGTTGTTCTTCTCGCAGATGGCGTAACAGGGCTGATCTGGCAGCCGCCAGACTCTCCTGTTTTCCGTCACTATTAGGTTGCTCTTTATGCGCTAGTTCTGCTTGAGCCACTTTTGCTAGCAGATCATTGTAGGTGTCTCTTTTGGACCTGCGTAGAGCTGCACTGTGTCTCAGAAGCAGGCCTCTAGTAACGCATTTATGAGCTTCCCATACGACTGCGTTGTCTAAGTTTCCATCTGCGTTTAGACAAAAGTATTCTTCAATGCTGTCGTTTAGTTTTTGTACCAGATGTTTATCATCAAGTAGATATTCGTCTAACCGCCAGACAAATGGTGTTATCGGTGTATTGGGCCAGTTGATCGTGCATCTAACCGGGGCATGATCAGACCACGTAATCGGATCAATCGAGCAGCTAGTTGTTATCGCGAGGCCCGCAGAGTCGGTGAGGAGGTAGTCAATCCTCGTATATTTTTTGTGAGGATGAGAGTAGAAGGTGTAATTTTTTTCTGTTGGATGCAAGGTTCGCCAGATGTCGTGAAGGACCAGATCCCTGAGGGATCGCGTTAAGTGTTTGAGTACCTTGTGAGGAGCACTGGAGAGGCCATCAGAGGTGTCCAAGACTGGACTCAGGGAGACATTAAAGTCCCCCCCCTATGTATAGTGTTCCTTTCTGTAATTCTAGTAATTTAAGTGCTACATTTTTGAAAAATATATCTTGAGCTCTGTGTGGAAAATAGAGATTGGCCAAGGTTATTGGTCTCCCATAAAGTGTGCCTATAATAATTAGGTACCTGCCATTAGGGTCTCTCATTATCTGTTCTGTTTGGAATGGTACTGAATGGTGAAATAGTATCCCAACCCCATTTTTTTTTTGAAGGACCAGAGGCAAACTGTGCTACAGGGTAGTTCCTATTAAACCATTTTGGTTCTTTATGTTTTGAGAAGTGTGTTTCCTGGATGAAAACAATATCGCCTCTCAGTCTGTGTAAATCTCGGGTGATTATTGAGCGTTTCTCGGGGCTATTAAATCCCTTAACATTTATGGTAAGAAGTTCAAGGGAGTGTGCTTTGGTACGTGGATGCATGTTAGCAAGGAGAGAGAAAAAAAAAAAAAAAAAAAGGGGAGGGAGGAGAGGAAATGAAGGGGGGGGCAGGAGAAGATTTGAGAAAGTGTGAGCAGGTAAGGTAAGAAAGAGCTTCCAAAAATTCGGATGGAGGGTAAAGAGAGAGAGTAGGGAAGGGAGCAGATAGGCCCGATATGGCCTGTAGGACCAGAGTTAAGAGCCCCACCTGCCACTCGGGTAGATGAAGAGGTTAAAGAGTGTAGACTGTAGAGGTACAGTCAGTAAATACAAATAGAAATGTGATACAGGAGGTAGTAACCTCAGTACTCTTATGTAGAATGATAATGCAAACATTAAACTTTGTAGGTAAAGTAACCCAAATAAAGAAATATCAAACAATCAGTGTCAGAACTCTCATATGAACTAGCAGTGAATAACATTGAAGGAACAGACAATTATGAACCACAAGATAACATGCCCCACAACAGTGAAGACCCATTTCCCATATCCCCAGGATACAGCAACCATAATACACATTTTTGAACACATATTCCCTCCCAGTGTTGTTTGTTATGTTCCTGCGGGGAGGTGTTGTGCGCTGTATCAATATAAGCTGGGGGAGTTTACATAAGTAAGCCTATGTTAGGGTGTGTTCACATAGCCTGACAATACAGTATAAACCCAAAAAGAACAACTATAAAACACCTTATATACTCTTATTACAGTGTAGAGGTCAGATCTAGCCCGGGGGCTAATTATCTAGATTATCACAAAGTCAATTTGTCCAAATATTGATGCCTCTACACGGTAGGGTGGTAAAAACCCGAACCCAAATGTTCATCTGGAGTTGTATATGAGTAAGCTGTTTTGGGAAAAACATATATGAGTTAATGGTAACTTATCTGTCTGGAAGATCAGTTGGGCCGCTGAAAACCACCCCAGGAGCCACCAGTCTCCAGGGTGGAACGTGCCAGGTAGAGCATGTCCGTGAATCTGTGTCTAAGAAATTGACTTATCAAGCTAAAGTCAGTGGACGTTTTCATCTCGAGCTCTTTCAGGTCCAGGCCGTGCTGGTGCCACCATATTGCCCGGCGGGGTTACCTGCAGCCCAAAGGCCTGGTTTAGAGTGGGGAGATCAGCTGGTGTTCTATAGATTGCCGAGGTGCCATCTTTTGTTGCTATAATGCAGGTGGGGAATCCCCATCTGTATTGGATTTGATGGTCCTTGAGTGTGGAGGTAATATAGCGCAGGTCCCTCCGCTTCTGGAGGGTTGCTGGACACAAATCTGTGTAAATTTGAATTTCCGTGTCCTCAAACACCAAAGGGTGTTTATTCCTGGAGTGCTGTAGAATTTCTTCCTTGTCCCGGTAGGACAAGAGTTTGATAATAATGTCCCTAGGTGGGGCCCTGGCTGGAGGTTTAGGCCTAAGGGCCCGATGGGCTCTTTCAACCGGGATTTCAGCTGCATTTGGGGAGTTCTTGAGGTGCTTGAACAGGGCCTGCACATATCTTTCTATATCAGGTGGGGCCACTGTCTCAGAGACCCCACGGAGCCTCAAATTGTTGCGCCGACTCCTATTTTCTAGGGCCTCAATCCTGTCAGTGAGGTTTTGAACTGTAGCTTCCTGTGACTGTATATTACTGACCTGTTGTTGGAGGTCAGATTGAATTGTTTCTTGTGCCTCCTCCATCTGAGTGACTCTATGGTCTACAGCAGCAATGTCTTTTTTAAGCTCACCAAATAGTAATTTTACATCAAACATTGCCTCTTTTATATCGTTCTTAGAGGAGAGGTGTCTGATGTCCTCTTTAGTAACATAATGAGATAGTGGTGGGTCTGAGTTGGATGTCTGGACTGCAGTATTCTGCTTGCTGGGTTCCACACTATCCCTGTTGGCGTTTGCAGTGGTGTCTGTTGTGATGAGATAGCTTTCCAAGCTAGAGGATTGGGATCCTTTAAGGGGTTTAGTAATGCGTCTATTAGCCATGTTAACAACTCTGAGGTCCGTGGGTAATTACTGTACAGGCACCCTGCACTGATCTCAGGAAGGAAGGCTCCGGTGCTGCTGTAGTGTACTCAGCTGCTATTCTACCTCTCTGCCGGTTCTTCTGTATCTGTATGTTTAATTGAGTTTATCTCCCCCTTCTCAGTGATACACTGTGACAGACCCTTCTGTCAGGACTGAAGGAGTTAACTGTGTTTAGCTTTAAGAAACTATTTTCTAAACACAAGTTGCTGGCTCCAACCATAATTTAGTTAGTGATAAGAATTCCATTGTTTGATCACCCTCAGAGAGAAAACGCCTAAGTGATAAGAAGAGCCAAGAGTGTCTTGTGGTTGAAGTGTTTAAGTAATATAATTCTATTGTATCATGTCAAAGGGCTTGTTCCCTCCATGTAATGTACAACAGTCTTTCAACTCCCATCTGGGGGGGGGGGGGGGTCAGACCTGCATAAATACTAGGCATAGCCTTTAATAAATGACATTCTGTCTAAACCTGAAAACTGGCTGGTTTGTGAATTGCTGATTCCCTATGCAGGACGTTGTTCCCTGGTATTAACCCTTGGTATCCTGTTGGTACCGTAACAATTGGTGGCAAGCGACGGAATGAACCTTATCACCCAGAACAGCAACTACACAAGCCAGTAACCTCAGGAAGAGGGGGATTATTACAATACTGACTAAGATGGAAAAGAGAAAAGTAAATTTTGCAGCTTTTAAAAACTTCCTGGAAACAGAAGGAGAGATTGATGGGTACCTTGCGGATTTTGAGAGGCAATGTGCACTACACAAGGTACCCGCAGAGGACTGGGTCACGATATTATCTGGAAAATTATCCGGCCGGGCCAGTGAGGCTTTTCGGGCCATTCCAGATGAGGAAGTCGGGGATTATAATACTATAAAAGAGGCTCTGCTCTCCAGGTATGCGGTTACACCGGAGGCATACCGGAGGCGGTTCAGAGACACTGTTAAATTAGCTGGAGATTCCTACCTTGAGTGGGCATGTAAGGTGCACCGCACAGCAGCTCACTGGATAGCGGGGTGCCAAGCCATATCTGGGGAAGAGGTGCTGCAGCTATTCCTGTTGGAACATTGCTTCGACAAGTTACCCGCAGGAGTTCGAGAGTGGGTTCGGGACCGTAAACCCTCCACCCTGCAGGAAGCGGCTCGCTTGGCAGATGAGTATACGGATGCCCGCAAACTGGACACTGCTACCACTAAGCCCCCTGCTAGAGTGGAGTACAGACCCCCAGTCACCCCAGCAGCTGCCAGTTACCAAACCCCGGCGCACCGCTATACCACACGGCCTCCGGCCACGAACTACCCTCAGAGAGCCCTGTTCAATTCGCGGTGCTACTCACAACCTATTCGGTGCTTTAGATGTAAGCAACTAGTGCACAAAAGACCAGAGTGTCCCCTAAACGCAGCGAACCAAGCGCAGTCCTGGAGAAGACCCGCCGGCGGAATCCCACGTAATCCTCAGCCTGCGGCCTGCTACGTAGAGGCGCAAGAATGCTGGAGCATCCTACATGAGGCAGACCTTGTGCAAGCTGCCCACCGGAATAACCGGCAACTAGTTAAAGTGAATGGGAAGAAGGTCAGTGGTCTACGGGATACTGGTGCTACCATGACCTTGCTTCAAAAGAACTTGGTGTCTGAGAAACAGTACACTGGAGACACTGTGGCTGTGAGGGTAGCAGGGGGCGATGTGTTCAGCCTACCTGTTGCCATGGTACATTTGGATTGGGGAGTGGGCGCTAGACCTGTGAATGTGGGGGTCAAGAAGGACTTACCTGCTGATGTTCTTCTTGGAAATGACTTGGCCCCCCTTGTTTCTGCCTACGCTCCTATGGGTGCCGCTGATGTTAACCCTGTGACTACCCGTGCCCAGATCCGTGCAGCAGAGACTGACCCACCTGCTGCTAAGCCCCAGGACGCTGAGCTCAGTAAATCTCTATCCGCTATTGATACGTGGAAGTCCCGTTACAATGCGCTGATGAAGGAGAAGAGGAGCACAGAGGAAAAAGCACGTTTAGAGCGTGAATCTCTGCTAGACAAGCTGCACCGACAGACTGCAGAAAACACCAGCTTGAGAGTGGAACATGAAACATTAAAGACAAACTTAGTGACACTGGAGGAGAAGCTGACGCTGGCTCATAGTGAGGTGCAGCAACTCAAGGGCACCCTATGTGAGTATGAAGGGATTGTGGATACCTATAAAGAGCAGGTACAGAAAACTCGTAAAGAAGCTGATGGGATTTTGAAGGACAGTTTAGCCCTAGTCTGGGCACTGAGGAAGTTGAACCCTTGTTTGTATGGACAGGAATTCTCTCTCATAACGGGAATACAGATGGATTGTCCCAGCAAACTGACATGCCTACCACCTCCTAGTCCGGTCATCCCCAGGTTGACCCGCAAAAGGGTCAAGCCGGGTCTGCCGGAGTGTTCCACAAGGGGGGAGCTATGTGACAGACCCTTCTGTCAGGACTGAAGGAGTTAACTGTGTTTAGCTTTAAGAAACTATTTTCTAAACACAAGTTGCTGGCTCCAACCATAATTTAGTTAGTGATAAGAATTCCATTGTTTGATCACCCTCAGAGAGAAAACGCCTAAGTGATAAGAAGAGCCAAGAGTGTCTTGTGGTTGAAGTGTTTAAGTAATATAATTCTATTGTATCATGTCAAAGGGCTTGTTCCCTCCATGTAATGTACAACAGTCTTTCAACCCCCATCTGGGGGGGGGGGGTCAGACCTGCATAAATACTAGGCATAGCCTTTAATAAATGACATTCTGTTTAAACCTGAAAACTGGCTGGTTTGTGAATTGCTGATTCCCTATGCAGGACGTTGTTCCCTGGTATTAACCCTTGGTATCCTGTTGGTAGCGTAACATACACGATAGCAATTTTATATAGTGGGTACTGCGTTGAGTATAGTGCTGCTGTGCTTCTAGTAATTACTTCTAACAGGCTAGAAATGAACTAGGAGGCCCTCCTCCGGCCAGGCCCAAAGGTTCTATCTGTAGTGCTCACTTTAGTATCACTTGACTGGCTCTCAAGCTCACCCTATGCTCGGACTCCCTCCTATCTAGGATGTGACCTCTGCTGTCCGTGGACTGGTCTAGCTGTGAGTATCAGCTGGATGTTTTACCTGATTGCGGTCAGCCGGTCGGATGTTGGCGGTATGAGTGTCTGCACGGGTGGCGTGATCCAGGTATGATGAGGCAGGATTTTCCACGGCACAGTGCTGTTGTTATCCTCAGTCACGAGGCTCCGGTCTGGTCAAAGAGCCTCTGTGTAGTCGGTTGATCACTCGTTCTAGTGCGGTGTGTTCACCAAAGTCAGGTTAGGCACTTGTGAAATGGCGGCTGGTTCCGCTCTGTTTTAGGCCTCTCCACGCACCTTGTTAGTAAGGGGTTTCACACTGCCCAGATAAGTCACAGGTTTAGTATTTTTGTTCACGCAGTTCTCAGGAGCTGTTGCTATAATTTCCCAAGTTCTGACACGCTGTGGGTTACTTTCTACCTTTCATAAGATTACTGAGGCTTCAGAGCTAACTTAAAATGCGGCCATCAGCTAGTGCGGCCAAGCCCCGCCTCCAGAAATGTTTATTTTTATTTATTTATTTTTATTTGAAATGTAACGTAAACAACAAATTACTTAAATGTCCACTCCAACCAATGCAGTAGAATTGCATAATTAACAAGGGCATAATAAAAAGACAATTATTTAACACCTACTCTATTTCAAATAAGCAGTAGATTTTTTTTTCTGACAAATTTATTTTTCTCCCATTTTCCAGCCCCCTGTATCATGTGACAGACATCAGCCAATCACAGACTAGTATATGTATACCCTGTGAGCTTGTGCACATGCGCAGTAGGATCTTGTTCCCCAAAAAAGTGTGCATATAAAAAAAAAAATTGGTAATGGAATTAAATTGGAAAGTGTCTTAAAACTCCATTCTCTTTCTGAATCATAAAAGTTTATTTTGACTTGAGTGTCCCTTTAAAAGGGTTTAAAACTCAAACATTTTCTTTTAAGATTCCGACAGGGTATACAAAAAAAGTTTCCAGTTGATTTCTATTATTAAATTTGCTTTGTTCCCTGGTGTTCTTTGTTGAATAGATACTTAGGTAAGTGACTGGAGCACTACATGACAGGAAATAGTGCTGCCATCTAGTGTTCTTGCAAATGGATAGCATTCTTGCAAAAATGCTGCCATATACAGTCGTGCACGCTCCTGACCTTAGGTCTCTGCTTTTCAACAAAATATATCAAGAGATCGAAGAAAATGTGATAGAAGTCAAATAGAAAGTTGTTTAAAAATGTTCTGAATTGTGAAAGACAAATTTTGGGGTTCACGTCCCTTTAAAAAAAAAAAAAAGCTTTGACTTTTTTTTCAAATCCCTGGAGCGGATCTCAGAGAATAAATAGATTATACATAATTATTACACATTATATGAGCGCTTAAAGGGACAGTTAGCACTCAAATTGTTATTGTTTATAAAGATAGACATTGCCTTTACTACCCATTCCCCGGCTTTGCACAACCAACATTGTTATATTAATAAACTTTATAACATTTAAACCTCTAAAGTTTTGCCTGTTTCTAAGTCACTATAGACAGCCTCTTAATCACATGCTTTTTATTTGCTTTTCACAACAGGAGACTGCTAGTTCATGTGGGCCATATAGATAACATTGTGCTCACGCCCGTGGGTTCTGCACAACACAGCTAAAATGCAAGTCAATAGATAATAAATACAGGTGGCCTTCGGTTTACGACGGTTCAATTTGCGCCGTTTCAGAATAACGCCCTATTTTTGCTATTGAAAAGCATTGACTGCTATTAAAAGCATTAGCACATGCATGCATTAAAATAGCCTGTAGGTGGAGCTGTCCGCTTGTGTTGCAGCAAACACATGCAAAGAAATGCAAGCCAGACATGATCAATGGATCAGCTTTCAAAGGAACAAGATCTAGCAGCCACTTCCCTTAGCTGCAGACTCAATGCAGAGAACTGCAGAAAAAGGCAAGTAAAAAACGTTTTTGTTCATTAAACTTAGTTTGATGATGATGCAGTCTGTTGTGTGATTAAACACAGGCAGGCTGAAATCAGTGTATAACCAGACCTGAGCAATGGATCCATTTTTAAAGGAACAAGATCTAGCAGCCACTTCCCTTAGCTGCAGAAAAATGCAAGTAAAAAAACGTTTTTCTACATTAAACTTAGTTTGATGATGATACAGTCTGTTGTGTGATTTTATTTTTGTTCATTAAACTTAGATTGATGGTGATATAGTCTGTGTTTGTGTGATAATTTCATTAGGTGCGGTTTAGCAAATGTTTTGTTTATTAAACTTAGTTTGATGATGATACAATCTACATTATATTTTTAGGTTTATAATGCTGTTTACCATTTAAAGTCTTCATTTCAAAGCTTTAAAAATAATGTATTAGGTGTTACTTATGTCAATTTTGAGAGGGGCCTGGAACCTAACTCCCTCACTTCCCATTGACTTACATTATAAACTGGGTTTCAATTTACAACGGTTTCAATTTACAACCATTCCTTCTGGAACCTAACCCCGGCGTAAACTGAGGGCTACCTGTAAAAAGTTATGGGATCAGGGGGCTGTCAAAAGAGGCTTAGATACAAGGTAATCACAGAGGTAAAAAGTATATTAATATAAACGTGTTGGTTATGCAAAACTGGGGAATGGGTAATAAAGGGATTATCTATCTTTTTAAACAATAAAAAAACTGAGTTGACTGTCCCTTTAAGGGGATATTCATTTAAAAAGTCTTATCGCTTATTACTATCAGTTTAAACAGCTTTAATGTAAACTTGTGTTACACATAAACATAATCTCAATATGTCACAACATCATCCTTTCATTTTTTTAATTTCTTTTATTGATTGTACATATTTACTTTACTATTGCCAGGACAAGGCTAACTATCTAAAACCAGAGAATTATTGTAGTGATGGTTAACTCTCCCCTTTATAAAAATAGATCTGGAATGTTAGTGATATTTAATTAATTAGATGTAATGAAGATGCGCTATAACTTACTTTTTAATATAGATATGAAATTCAAATACCGCGCCACCCACTTAAAAAGTAAATTTTTTGGTGAGCTAAAGGTTTGAAACGTTCTTCAATCAGCGCCCTCCCCTTAAGGGACTTTTGTTGTAGCTAGAGTGCTGATTGGACAACAATTCAAATCTTTAGCTCAAAGAAAAATGTACTTTTGAAGTGGGCAGTGGAGTTCAGAGAATTTTAATTTCTTATCTATATTAAAAATTGTTATAGCGCATCTACAACTGATGGATTAAACTCCACTTAAAATGTCACTAACATTCCAGAACTGTTTTTATAAATTGGAGAGTTTACCATCACTTTAACGTTTTTCTACTTTATTCAGTTAGCCTTGGGTATTTTAAGTTTTTGTGATCACATGAGAACTGTAGAGTATTATTATTATTATCGGTTATTTGTAGAGCGCCAACAGATTAGACTGAATGATTCTTACATTTTTTTTTTTATTTAGTCACACTTAGGTTTGAACTCTTGGATACAAATACGTCATCACCAATCTTGGTAAGATGCTTTGCTTGTTGTTAGAGGATTTAATGCAAAAAAAAACCCCAAAAAACCTTATTTTATTAAAATTGTTTGAAGCATATGCATGTATGTAATATCCTCATCTACAGTGGTAAATCAGATCAGCTTGTTTTTAAATCCTTTTGCTGGGTGTTAATATAAAGTAAAAGCTGTAGAATTATTGTATAGAAAATTAGCAAATCTAGGCAAGTATCTTGCTTATCCCCAGAAGTACTCTGTATACATTGTTACCAATGAACCAGGGAACTCTGGGTAGGATATGCAAATTGGATATGCAATATCTCACGCTTTTTTCCGCACTTCTCGACCATAACTTTAATGAGTATTGCGTTTTCTCTTGAAATAAGCTTTATAATGGGTCTTTAGTAGCAGTGTATCTAATCTGTGTTCTCATATTGGCGTGCCGCTATAGTAATAAGGCTGCAGGTTGCATGAATTTGATTTGAGGCGTCTGACTTTTGAATTTAACTGAGCTGTAGGGACACATCTAATCTGGAATCTCATTTGGGCATTATTATTATTCTTTATTTATAAAGCGCCAACAGATTCCTCAGCGCTGTCCATGGGTACGAAGATAAAAGTACAATACAATATAAGACAAAATTTTAGAGACAAAAAAAGGGGGAATCGAAAGCCCTATTCCTGTTGGAACTTACAATCTAGATGGGTAGGTGGATGGGAAACAGGAGGTGGGGACTGCAAAGGTAAGAATGATGTTAGTGAGGAGTTAGATGAGGGCAACTGTTGGTTAAGTTAAATTAATTTGTTAATGAGTTGGGTGATAAGCTTTCCTGAACAAAAAGGTCTTTAGGGAGCGTTTAAAGGAGGACAGGTTAGGGGAAAGTCTAACAGCTCGAGGAATCGTGTTACAGAGATTTGGCGCTGCACGAGAGAAGTCCTGTAGTCTAGCATGGGAGGAGGTGATGGTAGAGGAGGCAAGGAGCAGGTCATTGTTGGATATTGGGGGGCGGGCTGGAGTATATTTGTTGATGAAGGAGGACAGGAAGGGTGGGGCAGCATTGGTGAGGGCTTTGTAGGTCAGGGTGAAAATTTTGAATTTAATTTTGCTGTGAATAGGGAGCCAGTGAAGGGACTCACAGAGAGGTGCAGCAGATATAAAGCATCGGGAGAGGTGGATTAGCCTGGCAGAAGCATTTAGGATGGATTAAAGAGGGGGAGAGGCGGGAGAGAGGGAGATCAGTTAGAAGGTTATTACAGTAGTCAAATCTGGAAATTACCAGGGAGTGGATTAGCTGTTAGTAGTTTCAGCATTCACAAATGGACGAATTTTGGAGATATTGTATAGGTGGTTGCAGCAGGATGAAGAGAGCAATTGAATTTGGGGAATGAAGGACAGATTTGAGTCAAGTGTGACTCCAAGGCAGCGGACTTGGGGTGATGAGGAGATAGTGGCGCAACCAACAGTGATAGAAAAATTAGAAACTGGAGTAGAATAAGAGGGGGGATTAGAAGTAGTTCAGTCTTGGACATGTTTATTTTTAAGTAGTGAGAGGCCATCCAGGAGGAAATGGCAGATAAGCAATCGTTGATGTTAAAAATTGACAGAAGGAGAGAGTGCAGGGGTGGATAGGTAGATCTGGGTATCATCAGCATAGAGGTGATAGTTGAAGCCATAGCTGTTGATAAGTTTACCCAGTGAAGAAGTGTAAATAGAGAAAAGTAGAGGACCCAGAACAGAGCCTTGAGGTACTCCAACAGACAGAGGCAATGGAGAGGAGGAGTCACCAGTAAAAGAGACAGAGAAGGATCTGTTAGAGAGATAAGAGTGAAACCAGGAGAGGGCAGTGTCACAGAGTCCAAGAGAGCTGAAAGTCGGTAGAAGGAGGGGATAGTCAACAGTGTCAAAGGCAGCAGAGAGATCAAGTAAGATGAGTATAGAGTAGTAGCCATTGTTTTTAGCACAAAGATCTTTAGTAACCTTGATGAATGCAGTCTCAGTTGAGTGTTGTGAATGAAAGCCAGATTGCAGGGGGTCAAGCAATGAGTTGGAGGACAGGAAGTGGGTTAGGTGATCGAAAACTAGTTTTTCAAGGACTTTTGAAGCTAGCGGAAGCAGTGATATGGGGCGGTAGTTTGCAGGAGAGTTAGGGTCGAGGGAGGGTTTTTTGAGGAGGGGTGACCTTTGCATGTTTAAAGGAAGATGGGAATGAACTGGTAGAGAGGGATAGGTTGAATATGTGAGTAAGAGCTGGAGTGAGGGTGGAAAACAGAGAAGGTATTAGATGTGAAGGAATAGGGTCAAGTGGGCAGGTCGTGAGGTATGAGGAAGACAATAAGGAACCCACTTCACTCTTAGTGGTTGGGTTGGGGGGAGGGTGCAGAGAGTGGCAGAGGGGCTGACTGGGAACGAAGTTGGGAGAGTGCAGGCTTGTGTTGGGATGTTGCTATGGATAGTAAGTGTTTAATTGAAAAAGTAGTCAGCTAGGTCTTAAGCAGTAAATGCAGATGAAGAGGGTGGTACAGGTGGGTAGAGGAGAGAGTTGAAAATGGAGAAGAGTTGTTTAGGGTTTGACAAGTGTGTAGATATAAGAGAAGTAAGTTTGCTTAGCCAAGTGAAGGGCAGAGGTGTAAGAATAAAAATCAACTTACAGTGGATGAAATCAGGTTCAGAGCGGGATTTCCTCCAGGCACGTTCAGCTTGGGAGCATTTTTGTAGGTGGTGTGTTTGTTGAGACTGCCAGGGCTGGAACTGACAACGTGGGGCTTTGCTTATTTGTGGAAGAGCAATAGTGTCAAGTTCAGAGGAGAGAGTATTGTTATATTGGTTGTAGCAAGGTCGGGGCAGGATATCGTGAAAGTGTGGGGGGAGGCATTTTTGAATAAGGTTGGAGAGGATCCACAGTGTGCAGATTTCTACAGGTGTGGGGCGAGGGGGAGAAGTAGGTTTAGCCTGTATATTAAGATTAAAGGTAAGCAGATGGTGGTCTGAGATGGGGAATGGGCGACAGGCAACATCAGAGAGAGAGCAAAGGTAGGAGAATACCAGATTATAGTCCCCCATCATTAGAGTAGTTGTATTTGTAGAGAGAAAGTGAGGAAGCCAGGCAGGAAAGTTGTCAAGGAATTGGGAGGTGGGTCCAGGGGAGCGATAGATAATTGCCACTATTAGAGAGAGGGGGGAGAACAGGCGAATGCAGTGGACTTCAAAGGAAGAAAAGGAGAGAGATGGAAATGGAGATAGGTACTGATAGGAGTAGGTGGGGGAAAGTAAGATCCCAACATCGCCACCTTGTCTCTCACCTGACCTAGGTGTGTGGCTAAAATGGAGACCACCATGTGTGAGAGCAACAATGGAAGCAGTGTCAGAGGAAGATAGCCATGTTTCAGTAATTGCTAAAAGGTTGAAAGCGTTGGAAACAAATAGGTCATGAACAGTTGTAAGTTTGTTACAGATAGAACGAGCATTACAGAGAGCACAAGTAAAGAAAGGGGATGAATGCTGAGGGTTAATGGAGATGAGATTATTAGTATTGCGTGTCCTAGAGGTATTGCAGTTGGAGACTGAGCGAGAGTGTGGAAATTTGGTGATTGCTGCAGGGCCAGGGTTAGTGGAGAGACGTCACCAGCAGCAAGCAGTAGTAGGAGTGTGAGTGAGTGACAGAAGGTGAGAGTGAGACTTGTAGGAGCGGGTTTGATTAGACATAGGAGAGTTAGATGGGGAAGTGTTTCTAAGGAGACAAAGTAGTTTATGAGAGAACACCATAGTGGATGAGAGAAGGGAGGGTGAGATATGGATAGTGTGGGTGTTGTTATTGTTATAGGGATATGCAGTGAGTTTTGGGAGAAGGGCAGACAGAAAGAGCAGAAGAGACATGGAGATCATTGTGCAGGTAGTTAGTAAGTTTATAAAACGTACACTATAAGGCTAAAGGAGAATGTATATGATCTGGGGTCCCATATTGGAGATGCATGCAACATGTTTCTGATCTTTGGTTTCACATGGTTCTATACCTGATAGTATATGGCTATAGTGACATGTATCTAACCTGTAGTCTCATTTGGGCATATAACTGGAATAATGACAATGCAGGGGTTATGATTCTGATCTTAGGTTTCATTTTAAAGGTATACTTGGCATTATAGGGCTGCAGGGGCACGTATCTAATCTGTGGTCTCATTTGAGCATATAACTGGCATAATGGGGATACAGAGGTTATGTTTCTGACCTTTGGTTTAATTTGGGATTATATAAAGTACAACTGAGCTTTATGGACTATGTATCTGATCTGTTGCATCATTTAGGCATATAGCTGGCATGACGGGATTGCAGAAGGTTCTGTTCTGTTTCATCACTATTCTTGGTGTTTAAACATTAATTTATCAATCAGTATCTCTCATTGTATTATTGATTTAGTTATCATTTAGTATTATATTTATGTGGGTCAGTTTGATCCGTTTTTTGTTAAAATGTTCCGTTATAATGCAAAGGGCCTGACTGCAAACACGCAGCCTCAGACTCACATACATTTGTGCTTAAAGTGTTTATTAGCATTTTCATGTTTGTCCATTACAAGTTATAACATTTTCTTTTCTCTGCACAGGGACTTTATTCTGTCTAATGAAGACTGAAGGAAGAAGAAGAACAATAATTTACATCAATGGTTTTAAAACTATGATTAATGTGCTGAAATAAAAAAAACTGCAATACCAAGTTACACATCTAAATTGTTTATTTTTAAATACATATGAAGTAAAGATTTTTTTTTTTAAACAATTACATATTATACAAGGAAACGTGTTCCACAGTTATGTTTCTTGTCTTTACTAGCTCATAGTTTCAAGGGACATAAAACAATATCGGCTAGATTACGAGTTGTGCGTTAGATTAAAAAAGCAGCGTTAAGAGGTCCTAACGCTGATTATTAACGCCCGCTGGTATTACGAGTCTTGAAGGCACAGGCTCACCGCTCACTTTTTTGGCCAGACTTGGAAATACCGCAAATCCACTTACGTAAATTGCGTATCCTCTTTTTTCAATGGGACTTGCATAGCGCTGGTATTACGAGTCTGCCAAAAAGTGAGCGGTAGACCCTCTCCTGTCAAGACTGGTACCGCATTTTAAAGTCAGTAGTTAAGAGTTTTACACTACAACGCCGTAGCATAAAACTCTTAACTAAAGTGCTAAAAAGTACACTAACACCCATAAACTACCTATTAACCCCTAAACCGAGGCCCTCCCGCATCGCAAACACAAAAAAAAATGTTTTAACCCCTAATCTGCCGAACCGGACATCGCCGCCACTATAATAAATATATTAACTCCTAAACCACCGCACTCCCGCCTCGCAAACAATAGTTAAATATTATTAACCCCTAATCTGCCGTCCCTAACATCGCCACCACCTACCTACATTTATTAACCCCTAATCTGCCACCCCCAACGTCGCTGCCACTATATTAAAGTTATTAACCCCTAAATCTAAGTCTAACCCTAACCCCCCCTAACTTAAATATAATTTAAATGAATCTAAATAAAAATTACTATAATTAACTAAATTATTCCTATTTAAAACTAAAGACTTACCTATAAAATAAACCCTAAGATAGCTACAATATAACTAATAGTTACATTCTAGCTATCTTAGGGTTTATTTTTATTTTACAGGCAAGTTTGTATTTTTATTTTATTTTTTTTTAAAGAGGATTTTTATTGAAAAAATTAGGTACAAACATGTATAACAACAATATCCACGCAGGGATAAAATTATATTTGTACAATTACATTTCCATAGTAACTGAAGACTGAATTGAAAGTCCGTCATGAACAAATAATGAAAATCAATATTTGAGCCTTGAACCTCTTGAGGCAATATGTAAATAAAGAAAAAGAAACAAATTCTCTGATAAGGAATTAATAAAGAACAGTCTCCAGAGTTACACAATTATTTCTCATTTTCTGATATTAAACATTATATTTACAAGCTTCTCGTAGATTGATGGGAGAGAAAAGAAGAAGAAAAAAAAAAAAAGGGGGAGAAGGGGAGTGGAGGGAAGAAGGGTTAGGGTAAGGCGACTCTATTTTCATAAAAAGTCTTAGTTGGGGAACTTCTCCACCCAGGGTCTCCATATATCCAGGTAAGTGTCTGTCGCATCCAGAGCAGCATAAGCATAAGATTCCATGTTATGTAGATATGTAACAGTGGCAATGACTTGCTTAATAGATGGAGGGGATTTCTGTTTCCATGCTTTCGCTATTTCAAGTTTAGTGGACATTAGCAAATAAATGGTTAGAGATTTTTGTGCTGTGGTGAGTGGGGGAAAATCTAAATGGAGGATACATGTTTGGGGGCTAAGTGGGAGGGTGATGTCAAGCCGGCTGAGGATATTAAAAAGTTGAGCCCAAAGGGGTGTGAGGAGAGGACAGTACCACCAGATATGACTTTGCGTACCGATAAAGCCACAACCTCTCCAACATGTAGGCGGGTGAGTGTTATATATCTTGTGCAGAGTGGCCGGGACTAAATGCCAGCGTACCGTGATCTTGAAATGTAGTTCCCATAATGTAGCGCAGTGTAGAATCTTTCTAGTGAATAAAATCTCTTTATGCCATGAGTCTATGTCAATAGTAAAATTCAACTCCCTTTCCCATGCTATATGCTGTGAAATCTTGTGATGTGAATAAGGGTCAAGGAGTAAATCATAATGATATGAGAGAGCTCCAATAATCGGAAGGGCTAATGAACATCTCCTTTCCCAATTAGTGATTTCTCTAAGGGCAGTACTAGGGAATCCCCAAGACCTGAGAACAGAACAAAGGCGAAACGCCTCAAATCTCAGAGGGCGAGGTAGATGGAGGCCTGTACAGAGGCTATTATGAGAAAGTATGTCTGTCCGGTCATATAAGTCTGAGATACATTTAACATTGAATTTGTTCCATGTAAGGATGTGTGTGTCAGGTAGACAGACAAGGGCACTGGCAATTGTCTGACATGGTGAAGGATGAGGCGCAATAGTGGGGGGATGTCTAGATTGGTCCCAAAATTGTAAGGTGTCAAAAATCACAGGATGAGTCAGCTTAAGATCTTTCCTATAGTGTGTAGGCACCCAGGGTAAATCTTGTAAGTGTAAACTGACTGGCAGTAAGGACTGCTCAATTATTCTCCACGAAGCTGCGTTAGTCGTATAACTCCAGCTCAGCAAATGGGTTAGGCGAGCTGCTTGGTAATATAGGATAATGTTTGGGAAACTCAAACCGCCTTTAATAACATTTCTTTGTAAAGTCTGCGTGGCTGTCCTTTGCTTTTTACCTTTCCAAATATAGGAGATGATGAGGCTCTGCAGTCTGTTAAGGATGGGTCTGGGGACATTAATTGGAAAGGAATGGAATAGGTAAATAATCTTAGGGATAAAGGACATCTTAATCGCAGCTATCCTGCCTGTCCAAGAGATCTCCCGATATTCCCATGAGTCAAGGAGTCTATGCCATTCAGGGAGTCTGTCTGAAAATTTTTTGGAGATGATAATGGTGGCGTTCATGCTGAGATGTATACCTAATAATTTAACAGACTGAGCAGACCACTGAAACAGATATAATCTCTGCAATCTAACTAAGTCAGTAGGTGGGATATTTAAATGAAGGGCCTCAGTCTTAGAGAGATTCAGTTGTAATGGCTTAAAGAGGTAAATAACTTGAGTAGTTCAAATACAGCCAGGAGAGACCGAAGTGGTTGTGTCAAAAGGAGTGTGATGTCATCTGCATAAAGTGAGATTTTATGCTGGGCCTCAGTCGTAAAGAACCCTGAGATATTCGGATCTAATCTAATTGCCTGAGCTATGGGTTCTATTGAAAGCGCAAATAATAATGGAGAGAGGGGGCACCCCTGTCTGGTCCCATTGGAAATTTGGAAGGGGTCAGAATGGAAACCTACTCCTTTAACCTATGCCGAAGGATTCGAGTAGAGTGCTTGTACAGCAGTGATAAAAATGGTCGGGAACTTAAACACCTTCATAGTTTCCCATAGATAATCCCATCTCACCCTGTCGAAGGCCTTTTGGTGTCTAACGACAGGGCTAGCATGGGAGTCCCCAATTCAGCTGCTCTAAATAGGACATCCAGCACACGTCTTGTGGCATCAGGACCCTCTCTCATGGGGATGAAGCCTACCTGATCAGGGTGGATTAGAGAAGAAATTATTTTGGAAAGACGGTTAGCTATGATTTTGGCGTATAATTTAGTATCAAGGTTTAGTAAAGAAATAGGACGGTAACTACCGCAGTCTAAAGGGTCTTTGCCTGGCTTAAGGATGGTGGTAATAGTAGCTTCTAGGTATTCCTTACGGAAGGAGCCTTTTCCCATGACTTCGTTAAAAGCTCTACATAAGATAGGGGCAACTGTAATCTCATAAGTTTTATAAAACTGTCCAGTAAAACCATCCGGACCCGGTGACTTAGCTATTTTAAGTTCTTTAATGCTATTTCTAACCTCTTCCAGTGAAATCGGGGCAATGAGATCTTGTGAGGTTTCTTGGGTAATTTGAGGGAGATTAAGGGTCTCAAGGAACCTACGAATCTCCCCTATCTGGAGGAGAGGGGTTGGGTCAGAGTCTTCCAGATTGTATAAGTCCGCGTAATAATCCCTAAAGGTTTCCCCAATCTCTTTTGGTGAAGTAATCACCCCGTGTCGCGAATTAAGACGAAGTATTTTAGCTTGTGCCATGCGGTTTCGGAGTTTAGCAGCTAAGAGTGAGGAAGTCTTATTACTTTTATAATAGTAAATTCATTTAAGTCTCTCTAGATTAGTCTGCGTTCTCTGGAGTTCTAAAGTTCTAAGCTTTTGCGTAAGGTCAGAGATTTGTGAGTTCAGGTTGATGGTATAGGAAGTAGCAAGACTGCTTTTGAGGGATCTAAGTTGGCAAGTCAGTGTGGCTATGGATGCATTCTGTGCTCTATGGATCTGTGCTGCTTTTGAAAGAAAATGACCCCTAAGATAAGCTTTAAGGGATGCCCATAGCACTTCTGCAGTGACACAAATGGTGTCGTTCACTTCTAAAAAGTTTGTTATTAAGTCAGGAGTTTCAAGTTTGAGAGTCGGGTGGGTAATTAGAGAGTCTTTGAGTCGCCATGTAAGGGGAGGTGAGTAGGTGAAATGTGGGCCCAATGTGAGGATAAGAGAGTCGTGATCTGACCAGGATACTGGAGAGATCTTAGCTTGTGTAACATGATCTAGTGCATGTGAGCTCATGAAAAAAAGTCAATACATGTGTAGGATTGGTGTGGTGAAGAGTAAAAGGTAAATTCTTTATCAGAGGGATGTAGGGCTCTCCAGACATCATAAAGGTCATATTGAATGAATAATTTCTGGAACGCTATGGAAAGGGGATGTGTGGATCTCTCTACCGAGGAGATCTTTGGACCTAATCTATCTAGGTTAGGGTCCCAAACTAAATATAAATCACCTCCTAAAATCAACTCGCCTTGTTTAACAGCCGACACTAAGTCTAATAAGTGTCTAAGGAATTTTATTTGTTTTGTGTTGGGGGCATAGATGTTTACTATGGTAGTTAGTTTGCTATTTAACCTGCACACGAATATGATATAATGGGCCTGTGGGTCGAGTTCTACATAAATAGGCTCATAGGTGACTGAGGAGTTAATAAGGATCGCAACCCCTCTGGATTTGGAGCTGAACGATGCAGTAATGATTACTGGGTATTTCTTATATTTTCGGGAGGTGTCAGTGTCAGTGAGCCATGTGTCTCTTGAAATAAAGCAACATCTATTCTGGCGCGTTGTAGCATGTTCAGCATGAGGCTGTGCTTGGTGGGGGAGTTGAGGCCTTGCGTGTTAAGTGTCAGAATGCGCAATTGTGTCATGTCTAGAGTATTGGAGTAGCGGAGAGGGAAGAGAGGGTGGGGAAAAAAAGAGAGAAGGGGCGGGGGGAGGAAGATTATATATAACAAGCTTCTGAATCTATGAGAGTAACAAATCCAAATATGTGCGTAATATCACAATAATAACTAAATATAGGGAGGGGATATTCAGCGGGCGAGAGCCGCTCACAGAGACTAGGGGATCGAATGGGGGGGCTGGAGTTGCGTGTCTATGTTGTGACAATAAAACAAAAGAAGGTATAATTGGAAGTACACAATAAGTTACAAAGATTAGTAGACCAAGCGCTACATAAATAAAAACAGATATTTAAGCAGAAAGTGTTTAATTAGCAAAACACCAAAAACTAAAAACTAAGACTGGGTGGTATGAATATTGGCATACGGGGGAGGGGGGTGCCTGAATGTAGGAGGTAAGGAGAAATTCTCCACAAATGACAGGCATCTGAAGGAAAGGGAGAACTATAAGAGATTAGGAACTAGGGGACTTCGGGATCGTAAACTCTCAGGAAAATCATACAATGGGTATGTTTGCATGAATGTGGAAACAAAAGTAACAGTTACAATAATGGAGGCTATCGCTCCTATGGACTATAATAAAATAACCCAAAAAAAAAAATATTGTACATTGCAGTAGCTATAACAAAACACATTGTGATAAGAAGAACATCATAACCAAAAACTATCGGCTAGATTTAGAGTTTGGCGTTAGCCATCAAAACCAGCGTTAGAGGCTCCTAACGCTGGTTTTGGGCTACCGCTGGTATTTAGAGTCTTGTAGGTAAGGGTCTAACGCTCACTTTCCAGCCGCGACTTTTCCATACCGCAGATCCCCCTACGCCAATTGCGTATCCTATCTTTTCAATGGGATCTTTCTAACGCCGGTATTTAGAGTCTTGGCTGAAGTGAGCGTTAGAAATCTACCGACAAAACTCCAGCTGCAGAAAAAAGTCAGGAGTTAAGAGCTTTCTGGGCTAACGCCGGTTCATAAAGCTCTTAACTAATGTGCTCTAAAGTACACTAACACCCATAAACTACCTATGTACCCCTAAACCGAGGCCCCCCCACATCGCCGCCACTCTATTAAAAAATTTTAACCCCTAATCTGCCGACCGCACACCACCGCCACCTACGTTATCCCTATGTACCCATAATCTGCTGCCCCTAACACCGCCGACCCCTATATTATATTTATTAACCCCTAATCTGCCGCCCCCAACGTCACCTCCACCTACCTACAATTATTAACCCCTAATCTGCTGACCAGACCTCACCGCTACTATAATAAAGTTATTAACCCCTAATCCGCCTCACTCCCGCCTCAATAACCCTATAATAAATAGTATTAACCCCTAATCTGCCCTCCCTATCATCGCCGACACCTAACTTCAAGTATTAACCCCTAATATGCCGACCGGACCTCACCGCTACTCTAATAAATTTATTAACCCCTAAAGCTAAGTCTAACCTTAACACTAACACCCCCCTGGGTTAAATATAATTTAAATCTAACGAAATAAATTAACTCTTATTAAATAAATTATTCCTATTTAAAGCTAAATACTTACCTGTAAAATAAACCCTAATATAGCTACAATATAAATTATAATTATATTGTAGCTATTTTAGGATTAATATTTATTTTACAGGCAACTTTGTATTTATTTTAACCAGGTACAATAGCTATTAAATAGTTATTAACTATTTAATAATTACCTAGTTAAAATAATTACAAAATTACCTGTAAAATAAAGCCTAACCTAAGTTACAATTAAACCTAACACTACACTATCATTAAATTAATTAAATAAAATACCTACAATTACCTACAATTAAACCTAACACTACACAATCAATAAATTAATTAAATACAATACCTACAAATAAATACAATTAAATAAACTAACTAAAGTACAAAAAATAAAAAAGAACTAAGTTACAAAAAATAAAAAAATATTTACAAACATTAGAAAAATATTACAACAATTTTAAACTAATTACACCTACTCTAAGCCCCCTAATAAAATAACAAAGCCCCCCAAAATAAAAAATGCCCTACCCTATTCTAAAATTAAAAAAGAAAAGCTCTTTTACCTTACCAGCCCTTAAAAGGGCCTTTTGCGGGGCATGCCCCAAAGAATTCAGCTCTTTTGCCTGTAAAAAAAAAACATACAATACCCCCCAACATTACAAGCCACCACCCACATACCCCTAATCTAACCCAAACCCCCTTAAATAAACCTAACACTAAGCCCCTGAAGATCTCCCTACCTTGTCTTCACCACACCGGGTTCACCGATCCGTCCTGGCTCCGACGTCTTCATCCAAGCCCAAGTGGGGGCTGAAGATGTCCATGATCCAGCTGAAGTCTTGATCCAAGCGGGAGCTGAAGAGGTCCATGATCCGGCTGAAGTCTTGATCCAAGCGGGAGCTGAAGAGGTCCATGATTCGGCTGAAGTCTTCTATCAAGCGGCATCTTCAATCTTCTTTCTTCCGGATCCATCTTCATCCCGCCGACGTGGAACATCCATCTTCACCGACGACTTCCCGACGAATGACGGTTCCTTTAAGGGACGTCATCCAAGATGGCGTCCCTCGAATTCCGATTGGCTGATAGGATTCTATCAGCCAATCGGAATTAAGGTAGGAAAATTCTGATTGGCTGATGGAATCAGCCAATCAGATTCAAGTTCAATCCGATTGGCTAATCCAATCAGCCAATCAGATTGAGCTCGCATTCTATTCGCTGATCGGAACAGCCAATAGAATGCGAGCTCAATCTGATTGGCTGATTGGATCAGCCAATCGGATTGAACTTGAATCTGATTGGCTGATTCTATCAGTCAATCAGAATTTTCCTACCTTACCTAGAATCCTATCAGCCAATCGGAATTCGAGGGACGCCATCTTGGATGACGTCCCTTAAAGGAACCGTCATTCGTCGGGAAGTCGTCGTTGAAGATGGATGTTCCGCGTCGGCGGGATGAAGATGGATCCGGAAGAAAGAAGATTGAAGATGCCGCTTGATAGAAGACTTCAGCCGGATCATGGACCTCTTCAGCTCCCGCTTGGATCAAGACTTCAGCTTTTCTATTTTAATTTTAGAATAGGGTAGGGCATTTTTTTATTTTGGGGGGATTTGTTATTTTATTAGGGGGCTTAGAGTAGGTGTAATTAGTTTAAAATTGTTGTAATATTTTCCTGTTTGTAAATATTTTTTTATTTTTTGTAACTTTTTGTACTTTAGTTAGTTTATTTAATTGTATTTATTTGTAGGTATTGTATTTAATTAATTTATTGATAGTGTAGTGTTAGGTTTAATTGTAGATAATTGTAGGTATTTTATTTAATTAATTTATTGATAGTGTAGTGTTAGGTTTAATTGTAACTTAGGTTAGGATTTATTTTACAGGTAATTTTGTAATTATTTTAACTAGGTAGCTATTAAATAGTAAATAACTATTTAATAGCTATTGTACCTGGTTAAAATAAATACAAAGTTGCCTGTAAAATAAATATTAATCCTGAAATAGCTACAATATAATTATAATTTATATTGTAGCTATATTAGGGTTTATTTTACAGGTAAGTATTTAGCTTTAAATAGGAAGAATTTATTTAATAAGAGTTAATTTATTTCGTTAAATTTAAATTATATTTAACTTAGGGGGGTGTTAGGGTTAGACTTAGCTTTAGGGGTTAATACATTTATTATAGTAGCGGTGAGGTCCGGTCGGCAGATTAGGGGTTAATACTTGAAGTTAGGTGTCAGCGATGTTAGGGAGGGCAGATTAGGGGTTAATACTATTTATTATAGGGTTAGTGAGGCGGATTAGGGGTTAATACATTTATTATAGTAGTGGTGAGGTCTGGTCGGCAGATTAGGGGTTAATAAATATAATATAGGGGTCGGCGGTGTTAGGGGCAGCAGATTAGGGGTACATAGGGATAACGTAGGTGGCGGCGGTGCACGGAGCGGCAGATTAGGGGTTAAAAAAAATATGCAGATGTCAGCGATAGCGGGGGCGGCAGATTAGGGGTTAATAAGTGTAAGGTTAGGGGTGTTTAGACTCGGGGTACATGTTAGGGTGTTAGGTGCAGACTTAGAACCTGTTTCCCCATAGGAAACAATGGGGCTGCGTTAGGAGCTAAACGCTGCTTTTTTGCAGGTGTTAGGGTTTTTTTCAGCTCAAAATGCCCCATTGTTTTCTATGGGGGAATCGTGCACGAGCACGTTTTTGAAGCTGGCCGCGTCCGTAAGCACCGCTGGTATTGAGAGTTACAGTGTGGGTAAATATGCTCTACGCTCCCTTTTTGGAGCCTAACACAGCCCTTCTGTGAACTCTAAATACCAGCGGTATTTAAAAGGTGCGGGGGAAAAAAAGCCAGCGTTAGATACGCAGGTCGTTACCGCCAAAACTCTAAATCTAGCCGTATAAGAGGTTACTATAATATCAAAATGAGGTTAACCTCTAGTAAACTGGGGTGGCTGGGAGGGGGGCTTATAGAATATCAGTCTCCTCTAAGTAGATGAAGAAATATACTATATATTGTGAAGTAGTATTATACCATATCAGAATATCCATTCTATGACTTAGAGTGAGGGGATGTCTAGTCTGCTGTAGCAGATGGGGAAAAATATTATAGGATAGCTCTAAGAGATATAAGTGGGCTATATGTATTTCAGTTCGGGGTATACCTGTTATGTAGTGTCAGGTAATAGTAGGGTAATATAGCCCCATAACTATCTTGAGGTTTGGCCTAATTGAAACTAAGTTCCTGGATGAAGGAATAAGAACATCGGCATATTATAACAATAACACAACCATAGGTAACATACTAACAATGAACATAACGAAACATAGTACATTACCAGCCAGCATAAGGACTGCCATGTTGTCTCTTACATATGGGATTATCAGTTTTACCCAACTAAAGTGAGTTATAGTGACCAGATGTGAACAGGAGAATTGTCATTCTCTCAGTGGTAAGAGTCAAGGGTCATCATGGTTGGAAGGGATTTCTTTCCTTTTGGTTTGATAGTTAAATCTTTGTGGAAGTGGGCGCCATTCAGGTGCAGTGGCATTGAGCTTCTCCGTTTGGTTGGTAGAGTCTTTAGATTGGTTTTGGGAGCGAAGAAGGCTAGCTGAGAGTAGGATTTTGCACCCTTGTTCTGGGGTGGAGGCGATGTATGACTGTTCTTCTATTTGGAAAAATATCTTGACTGGGAAGCCCCATCTATATTTTATATTATTCTGGCGTAGAGCCTGGGTTACTTGCTGAAAGGAACGCCTTTTAGATAAAGTATGTGAAGATAAGTCAGGAAAAATCTGAATGGTTTGGTATGGGTCCTTTAAGTGTTTGTTCTGGAATGAAGCTCTAAGTAACTTCTCTTTGAACGTATAATAGTGCATCCTAATAATTACATCTCTGGGGGAACCAGAGGGAGCATTTCTTGGCCGTAGGGCTCGATGGGCTCTATCTATCAAGGCCTCCTGCTCTTGCATAGGGCCTAATAATTCTTTAAATAGCTCCGAAAGATATTTGGTAAGTTCAGTTGTTCCCACTTCCTCTGTTATGCCACGGATTCTAATATTATTTCGACGGGACCTATCTTCAAGGTCCGCCAATTTTGATTCTAAATCTGTAATTATTTCCGCAAGAGACTGTGTATACGCCAGGAGGTTAGAGTGGTCCAAATGAAGGTCTTCTTGTTTTTTTTCTAAATTTTCTCCAAGCAGGGAGATATCCCTTTTAAGTTCCGAGACTGACGTTTTGAGCTCTTGTTTAAGAGATGAGTGGTGTGAGTCCATCTTGTCTGAGAGCTCTTTAATAGAATCCAAGATAGAAGAGTGTGAGTTCAGAGACCTTTCAGCTGAATGAGAGGTAGGTCTATGGGACCCTATAGTAGAGGTTAATGATTCTCTAGAATCCTCGTCTGACATTTCTTGTTCATAAGGTGTTTTATTCAAGAAGTGATCTGAGAGAGTCCTTTTTGGTAGATCCGTGTGTTTAGGTTTCTTCTTTTGTGAATGAGACATATTATACCTTAAGGATAGAGTGACGTCCAAAGTTCCGATGATATAAAATTACAACAGTCTCCAATGACACTTGGTAAGTGGAGAATGGATATTCGGTACCCCCCCTGTGGGGTGCACTCAGCACATCATTATAACTTGAGAATACATTTAAGAATAGAATATGCTACAGTCCAGAGTTGTGTCTCAGTGATATCTAGGTTGGGGGTTGGTGTATATATTTGCCAATATTCTGCCCCTCTCACCAGGGACGTGTGCTCACCCTGAGCAGGTTGGGAAAAAGGATCGTGGGATATGACCCATAGGCAAGTAGTGCCGACGGGAAAGGGAGGCGAGAGGGCAGGCAATATCAATGCAATGAGGTTGTAGTTTACTGGATTTTCAGGGCCTCAAATTGCAGTTTTGAGTAAGGCGGCTTCAGCGGGAGACTCTATTTATGGAGAGTATGTGTTGGTTCTTCAGGCATACAGGTGATGTCCGTCTAACCAGGAAGCTTATGGTTAATTATATAGAGTATTTGGCCTTTGTGGGATCCTGGCTGTAAAATCCCACCTATACCGTATATAACAGTTGACTGAAGTTTGGCGGTAACAGGGATAGGCAGAAAGTAAGTCTCTTTAAACTTAATGTATGCCACTTAGTGAGGTCCTATGAGGTGAAAATTAAGCTATATTAACTTGTTATATGAGTAAACAAAACTTCTGCTGAGCGTGGGGTGGTTCCAAGAGTATCAGGGGAGGATTCAGTCTCAGGCAGGAGGATTGATGACAAAAGTGTTGCAGCTGCTGTTTAGTGTGCAGCGAGGTGGCTGAAATGTTATAAAATGTCGCTATGCCAAAATATCCCCTGAGCTTGTCACAATAAAAAAAACCACACAGTTATTGATAGTAGCAGGATGTCATTTACTAATTTCAGTGTATGAGGAATTGATGCTTACTTACAGTTCATCCAGAGCACAGAAGAGGCCTCCTCCAAGTTCCACGTGGGTATGACAATCAGAGCACTCTACTTGCTAGGCCTCCAACATGGGCCTTCCAGCTGCAACCCCAGTGGACACTGCCATGTGAGAATAGCAAGTACGGCTGGGGCTAGAAGGTATGTTTGGGTAAGAGGCTGGTGATGACAGGGCCGGGTATGCTCGGGTGTGCTCGCTAATGCGCGCCTGTAGACAGACCTCTCCAGCTGCAGTTCCCTCCGGTGCTATGCGGCTAGTGGATGGACCGCCAGCAGTCGCGGTAATGCGGTCAGATACGATGCAGGAGGATGGGTCACCCCAAGGTACCAGAGCGGACTGTGAAAGTGTTTCCTCAGGTGGGAGCCAGACTGTGCGTTATATCGGCTCCGGGAGGATATTGAGAAGTGTAGGTATGATCCGTTGCGCAGTCACTTCTGTGCAGTCCTCTGCCCATAAACTTTCTGTACCCTGCTTCGGGGTTAGCCGAACACAGCAGGCTATGATATAAAGAGGATAACGGTGTATGGGGGTGAAATAAAAAATGGGTATATAAAAAAAAAGTTATAATATATAAAAAAAAATAGCACTTGGTCTACGGAGCAAACTAGTGATGCGACTACCCGGTGTCGTGGCAAGCTCCGCCCCCCCCCCGTGTGTATTTATTTTAACTAGGTAGAATAGTTATTAAAAAGTTATTAACTATTTAATAACTACCTAGCTAAAATAAATAAAAAAGTACCTGTAAAATAAAACCTAACCTAAGTTACAATAACACCTAACACTACACTATAATTAAATGACTTACTTAAATTAAATACAATTAAATACAATGAAATTAAATTATCTAAAGTACAAAAACAAACAAACACTAAATTACAGAAAATAATAAACAAATTACAAGATTTTTAAA
The DNA here is from genome assembly GCF_027579735.1 of Bombina bombina. Lineage (NCBI taxonomy): Eukaryota > Metazoa > Chordata > Amphibia > Anura > Bombinatoridae > Bombina > Bombina bombina. The sequence goes on along the minus strand of NC_069502.1, from coordinate 1,150,346,874 downwards.
CTAATTGCACCTAATCTAATTCCCCTAACAAAATAAAAAAGCCCCCCAAAATAAAAAAGCCCTACTCTACACTAAATTACAAATAGACCTTAAAAGGGCCTTTTGTGGGGCACTGCCCCAAAGTAATCAGCTCTTTTACCTGTAAAAAAAAAAATCCTAACTAATCCCACCCACACAACCAACCCTACTCTAAAACCCACCCAATACCCCCTTAAAAAAAAAACTAACACTAACCCCTTGAAGATCAACTTACCGGGAGAAGTCTTCATCCAACCGGGCCGAAGTCCTCAACGAAGCCGGGAGAAGTCTTCATCCAAGCCGGGCGAACTGGTCCTCCAGACGGGCAGATGTCTTCATCCAGACGGCATCTTCTATCTTCATCCATCCGGCACGGAGCGGGTCCATCTTCAAGACATCCGACGTGGAGCATCCTCTTCATCCGACGGCTCTTCTGGAATGAAGGTTCCTTTAAATGATGTCATCCAAGATGGCGTCCCTTCAATTCCGATTGGCTTATAGAATTCTTTCAGCCAATCTTGAATTAAGGTAGAAAAAATCCTATTGGCTGATGCAATCAGCCAATAGGATTGAGCTTGCATTCTATTTGCTGATTGGAACAGCCAATAGAATGCCAGCTCAATCCTATTGGCTGATTGCATCAGCCAATAGGATTTTCTCTACCTTAATTCCGATTGGCTGATATAATTCTATCAGCCAATTGGAATTGAAGGGACGCCATCTTGGATGACGTCATTTAAAGGAACCTTCATTCCAGAAGAGCCGTCGGATGAAGATAGAAGATGCCGTCTGGATGAGTATTTGGCCTTTGTGGGATCCTGGCTGTAAAATCCCACCTATACCGTATATAACAGTTGACTGAAGTTTGGCGGTAACAGGGATAGGCAGAAAGTAAGTCTCTTTAAACTTAATGTATGCCACTTAGTGAGGTCCTATGAGGTGAAAATTAAGCTATATTAACTTGTTATATGAGTAAACAAAACTTCTGCTGAGCGTGGGGTGGTTCCAAGAGTATCAGGGGAGGATTCAGTCTCAGGCAGGAGGATTGATGACAAAAGTGTTGCAGCTGCTGTTTAGTGTGCAGCGAGGTGGCTGAAATGTTATAAAATGTCTCTATGCCAAAATATCCCCTGAGCTTGTCACAATAAAAAAACCCACGCAGTTATTGATAGTAGCAGATGTCATTTACTAATTTCAGTGTATGAGGAATTGATGCTTACTTACAGTTCATCCAGAGCACAGAAGAGGCCTCCTCCAAGTTCCACGTGGGTATGACAATCAGAGCACTCTACTTGCTAGGCCTCCAACATGGGCCTTCCAGCTGCAACCCCAGTGGACACTGCCATGTGAGAATAGCAAGTACGGCTGGGGCTAGGAGGTATGTTTGGGTAAGAGGCTGGTGATGACAGGGCCGGGTATGCTCGGGTGTGCTCGCTAATGCGCGCCTGTAGACAGACCTCTCCAGCTGCAGTTCCCTCCGGTGCTATGCGGCTAGTGGATGGACCGCCAGCAGTCGCGGTAATGCGGTCAGATACGATGCAGGAGGATGGGTCACCCCAAGGTACCAGAGCGGACTGTGAAAGTGTTTCCTCAGGTGGGAGCCAGACTGTGCGTTATATCGGCTCCGGGAGGATATTGAGAAGTGTAGGTATGATCCGTTGCGCAGTCACTTCTGTGCAGTCCTCTGCCCATAAACTTTCTGTACCCTGCTTCGGGGTTAGCCGAACACAGCAGGCTATGATATAAAGAGGATAACGGTGTATGGGGGTGAAATAAAAAATGGGTATATAAAAAAAAAAGTTATAATATATATAAAAAAAATAGCACTTGGTCTACGGAGCAAACTAGTGATGCGACTACCTGGTGTCGTGGCA